>NC_134484.1:139341974-139641974 GCF_040206685.1 Ascaphus truei
GTGATTTGGAGAGGGGAGAGAGAGAGGTGTGTGTGTGTGTGTGTGTGTGTGTGTGTGTGTGTGTGTGTGTGTGTGTGTGTGTGTGTGTGTGTGTGTGTGTGTGTGTGTGTGTGTGTGTGTGTGTGTGTGTGTGTGTGTTTTATTTTTTTGGACCTTTGGCCCGTCACTCCGCCTCAGGCCAATGAGAGGTGTGGGGGGCGGGCCAAGGGGGTGGTGTGAGTGTGTGAGGCCAATGAGAGGTGTGCGGGGGCGGGCGGGCCAAGGGACCAATGAGATTGCCGCTAGGGACACCGGACATCCAGCAGGCAGGCATGCATGCAGGCAGGCAGGCAAACAAACATACAGTGCTTTCACTAATATAGTATAAGATATATATATATATATATATATATATATATATAAATATATATATATAATTTGTACTATCTAAACTGGTATACATGTATTTTCACAAAACATACACTTAATGCTTCCTTGTGAAAACACAGTATTGTAATAATACAGGCCTACTGTTTGTGAAAGATACTTACTGTGAGCCTATAACAGTATGGGCCTTAAACAATTATTAATCACTTCATTCACTCATGTTTATCACCATTTAAATAGGTTTCATACAAGGCCTACTTACTGCCATAAATATGATCTGTGTAGAACTGGATTACATAGATATATTATTGGTTGTAACACTACAGGCCTTCTCAATTAAAAAAAGGCATTGTTTGATGGTAAATCACAATTGCTCACAAGCCAATGTCAAAGGCCATACAACATTGTAAGCCTCTATTATTTAAACCTTTAAATAAATCACACCAATATTAAAATCCCTCTTTACATATAAGCCATTAAATATTGTAATATACACACACATTAAAAGTTTGGTTTTACACACATATACATATGTATATTGTAATATATATATATATATATATAGATATATATATATATCTATATATATATATATCTATATATATATATATATATAGATATATATATATAGATATATATATATATATATATTATATAATATATATTTATATATATATTATATATTTATGAGACAGATATATATATATATATATATACATATACACACTTACTTAAACTCTGATGCAGTCACGGAGTTAACCAGACTGAAAAATAGACACTGAAATGTATGGGGAAAAAAAAGATTAAAACATTTGCAGGTGTGTGTGTATTTCATTATATGGCTGTGTAAGCACTATTTTCAGAAAGCGTACAATGTTTCTTTCCTCAACCCACATTGTTTTTTAATTAAAATTTTACAGTTGTTTTGAGAAAGTAGATAAAAGTAGCTTAATGTGGCATTCACACTGAAATGCCTATCAGAAACCACAAATGTGAACCAATTATTGGTACAACTCCAATTGGTGCTTGAAAACAGGAGTAAAAGAAGAAACATTTTCTGACCTTGAATGGAAAGACACTAAATAGATAACATTCTACTAGTTTCAGCATTCTGAGCAGACAACATTCAAGTACAGTCAGATTTTGTGTTAAGCTGCAATGGCTAACGATATGATTCAAAACAGCCATCCACACAAAGGATATAAAAGGATGATAGCGGATGCGATCGTCTCAACTGCGGAACAGAAAGCCAACGTGGGCCAAATCTATGATTTGATTAGAACAAAGTATCCTTATTACCAAGAACCTGGGCGGGCGCGAAATTTTAAATCCTCTGTAAGATTCACTTTATCAACTAATGAATGTTTTGAACGTGTGCAGGATAAGCTACAAGAAAGGTATGGTTTTTGGCAGATTGCTAAGGAAAATAAAATCACCATGGAACACGGCACATATATTGTGCTAAATAGCATATTTATTCCTAATAACAATAGCAATGGATCCGCTACTACTGTTGCGTGTGAATCGATACCTGCTGCAATATCTGCACCCTCCATTCCTGAAACACACATTCTACAAGAACATAACTACTATGATTTTTTACCAAGCCTTTCTGCTGCAAACGCATTCGAATGGGTAACCGAAGAAATGAACCTACCTCCGGACCAATTGTTTGAAGAAGGCAGTGGCGATTCCTATGAGCGCCTCATGGAGGAGATGTGTGTCATACAGGATTCAGCGTTTGGGTCAACCATGGATGCAAATGCATTGGTTTTCTGGAGCGACCAGTTGCAGGCAGACGAAGTGTTACTTCTACAAGAATGGTAAATATAACAATCGTTATGCCTTGACTCAGCGTTAAAAGTTTTTTTTTTGTAACCACCATTTTTACTTTAAATGCGTGGATACAGCGTAACATTGCAGACTGCATAACATGTAGCGATCACAAACACATTGTTTCCTATTACAATATAGTAGAACCAGAAAGATTAGTACACATTGCTCACGGAATAAATATACGTAGTTTCCTATCCCTTTAAACATATTAGCAACATGTTATCATAACTGTAACACACACCTGTTTTTTTATCAGGCAACATCTAAAAAAAAACCGGGTCGACCACGTATGACGTGGGACCCTTGTCATGTGCCAAGGCGTCTTTAAAAAGGATTACGGATGTAAGTCCCACCCCCAAGCGACGTGCGTGCGTCAAAGCCTATTGGCTGTGTTGTTTTGTTATAGTTACGGTAACTGCACTGTGTCATGCGTGCGCGTCTGTGTTTGTGGGCGTGCACTGGGCGTTAGCCGAATGTTAATTGAGTGGGAGGAGTGTTTGCGTGCGCTTCACGCTGGTTTAATATGACGTCACACGTATTGCATTTGCGCATTGTGTTATCGGCCGTGCTTTCTGTCCACACACGTCTGTTTAAAAAGAATACAGATGTAGTCGTTTAGAACGAATGTAGTTTCTCCTTCATTGTATTAGAAATAAATATTTTATGGTTAATGGTATTTACAACATGTATTGAACGAACAACGTACGCATCGTTTTGCGCATGCGCTAACACTTAGTCGACCCAAGCGTGAAGTGCGTGCGCACAGTAAGATGTGCGCGCACATTTTTAAGTATACACCCAACGTTAACTTCATATACATAGTTAGGCGTGCTACTAATTTTACAAACCAATACATAATGATGTATAGTTGTACTTCTAACATATAACTGAGTGACGTGTGTATGTACACAATCATATAGAGATGTGTAACGCGTTGTCACGGATACATATATAGTAAGGTGCCATCTTTGACCATCATGTGTTTGCTGTATTTCAGAGATGTCGGGCAAGATACAATTGGATCAATGTATGATTTCAGAAGAGTCTAACTTTATATGAGATGATTGTGAGGAGGAGCCACCGACTACTATACTACATATGGAACTAATTTTATATTGCTTGCAGCGCTTATTAACAAACAATTAAAAATGTGATACCCTTATGCCTATATTGCATAAGCACTTAATTAACATAATGATGTTGCAAAAGAGTGCAGCTAGAAATTTTCTTGAGTGTTCTTTAATTACTACTAACATTTTATGGCATGGTGTGTTTTATATATAACAACCATTCCCACTCTGCTAACACATTTGTGTATTCTATTGTGTAATGGAACGTATGACTGTCAAAACTATGTAATAATAATAATAATAATAATAATAATAATAATAGCATGTTCTTGTATAGCGCTACTAGTTGTACGCAGTGCTTTACAGAGACATTTTGCAGGCTGAGGTCCCTGCCCCGTGGAGCTTACAATCTATTTTTTGGCACCTGAGGCACAGGGAGATAAAGTGACTTGCCCAAGGTCACAAGGAGCCGACATCGGGAATTGAACCACTCTCCCCTGCTTCAAACTCTCTGTGCCAGTCTGTGTCTTTACTCACTGAGCCACTCCTTCTCCCAATTTAAAGGACACTTACAACCAACTAGCCATTTATAGTTAAAAATTTCTTGTTACATGGGTATGTTGATGAAATGGTTTGGGACTGTAGCAAAGAATGTTATTGGCAAGATGTTGTGGTCCCCTACAATGCATGATGTTATGAATATTACATCAACATCATGTAATGAAGTACGTTTATGTGTATATTTCATGTAACAAACTAAGTATAGTTTACTGTGTTCATTAAACTTTCTAAACATAAATAGTACAGTCAATATGATGATATAACCTACCATAATAAAGCTGCTGTTATCATTTGTCGGTGTTATACATGGATCATAAACAAATTGATACAGACACAAACAGTTGTCTTAAAAAGAGTGCCTATGCTAATGTGCATGTGATTGACGTTTATATTTTGAGAATACTTGTTCATTATCATCATGATAATGATGAAGTGACGTCAATGACATTCCAAATATATTAAGAACATTGTGATTGTGGGTAATTATTAATGCAAAATAACAGTTACATTTCTGACACAATTGTGATTTTGATTACAGTTTGACACTTGTTACATGTAGGTCACATCAACACACATGTGTGACTTATACATACACATGTGACAATGTTTAATTAATGTTGACAAATAATTTATAGCATAAATAATCATCTACATTGCTAAATATAAGATGTACAACGCATTGCTGTGATTACAGGCATTCATGCATGGAGTGTTATGATCAGTCAATTGCATCCGTGATTAATGAGCTCCCGTAAGTAAAAAAAATTCTACAGTTATCCCCTTCTCTCCAAACACCTCTATATTACATTAATGGAAATTAGAAGGGATCATACATTAAATGTGATGAAATGGGAGTAATCATTTTATAATACAATGCACATTAAACCTCATTAGTAGCTAAATGCATGTACATGATACAGAAAGTACATGTATGTAACATTTATCGTTTACCAATATGTTGGATTTGTACTTCAAATACTTATACGAATATTGAGGTAGGCACATCTTATGACAGATGTCAGCAAATATACATACCATGATCAGTCATACTGGAGATATACCTATAATGCAATGGAACAATATATAAATTGCAAACATTGACATGCCATCTTCAGTACCGTAAGCAACACAGCAAAGTGTGTATTTGGTGTTAAATGTGCAACACCATGTATATTTAATCACATTCAAAATGTAAACCAGCCTGGTGTACACATCATATGGATGTACATGTTACACTGCAACAATAACATTGTATGTAACCATACTGCAAGAATTAATGACTATGGCCATACTATGTGTATTGTGTTTGCATAAGGAACAACACAAAGCTAAAATATTACTGCTTTGTTACACCAGTTGTATTCACATACACACAACTAATTTACAATGGAAGAGGGATTATATAACCTGTGCAACAATAACATACCGGTGCCACATCCCTTTGTGCACACAGCAGAGAAAAGAAAGGTGTGCAACCCATATTCATCTGTGTCCTAACAGAAGGTTATATAAAGAAACATTATTGTTAATATAACATAATTAATCTATAAAAGTAGTACTAGGAACATATATGTTTTTACTTACAAGAAAAAAACGAATTTATGAGATTCTGGCATGTCTGGCCACCACTGGCAGTTTGTTCATTTTCAGCAGCTACATGGGTGGGATGCTCGTCTACCAAAGGCTCAGCTATGTCTGATTGTACATTGTGTCTGAGTGCCACATTGTGCAAAATGCAACAGGCAATAATAATATCAGACACTTTTTGAGGCTTGTATAGAAGAGCCCCACCAGTTCTGTCGAGACACCTAAATCTGGTCTTGAGTAGGCCAAATGTCCTCTCTATAACAGATCTTGTAGAGATATGGGCTGCATTGTACCTCTCCTCTGCTTCCGTTTGAGGGTTTAGCACCGGAGTCAAGAGCCACGGCCTAATTCCGTATCCTGAGTCACCTATAATCAATGGAGCACACATAAGCTTACATTAGTGATAAGATTCTACAATGAAAACATTCGTAAAGAAAAATGTGTTTTGTGTTACAACATCCAAATCTGTACTCACCCAGCAGACAACCATGTTCAAAATGTCCCTCTTCGAACGCATGGAAGACTGAAGAGTTCCTCAGGATAGAGGAATCATGACTGGAACCAGGGAATTTGGGTACCACATGCATTATCCTCATCGTGGCATCACATACCACCTGTACATTCAGTGAATGGTAGTGCTTATGATTACGGTAAACATGCTCACTCTGACTAGGTGCAATCAAAGCAACATGTGTGCAATCGATTGCACCCAGCACACATGGTATCCCTGCTATATTATAAAAGCCATTCCTTACTTCCAGCCACTCTGTCGCCTCTGTAGGAAAATGAATATAATTCCTAGCGCGTCTATTGAGTGCATAGAGAAACTGGGTAAAGGCCCGCGAGAATGTAGATTGCGAGACCCCGCCCACTATGCCCACAGTTGTCTGGAATGACGCGGAAGCAAGATAATGTAATGAGCACAGCATTTTAACAAGCCCAGGGACTGCACGACCTCTGGCTGTCAAAAAATCTAAATTTCCCCTTATCTCTTCATAAAGAGATAAGATTGCTGCTGAACTCAAATGATAGCGACTGACTATCTCCTCCTCACTCATCCCATCTAACAGGGTTCTCTCCCTGTACACACGCGGACGAGGCACAACTTGTCTCCTCTGTCTTCTCCTCTAATCTCCTGTCCCTCTACCTCTCCCTCGGATGTCCCTCTCCCTGTCCCTGTCGTATCCGCGTGCCTGTCCCTGTCACTGTCCCTTGCTCTGTCCCTCCCTTGCCCTATGTCATTCTCTTCATCAGCAAGCATATCATGAAAAAGAATGTTCCTCCGTCTCCTAAACAATCGCAACATTTTGAAATGAGTAGCTGTGAATGAGCAGGTAAGGGGCGTCCTTTAAATAGGTATGTGATGATGTCAGGTGACATAGTAAAAAGCAAGGTGTTACTTTAACATATTAAAGTACTTTGCTCACAAGCTGTGTCCATTTGAACAAAGAATTATTTGTTCTGTGTATTCAGCAGGCAAACATTGATGATCTGATTTTTATTTGGGATGGGGATATAACCAGCTTTAATAACTTTTTTCACTATATTAGTTGTAATGATATCAATCTTAAATTCACCTTTCAGACAGACACCAAGACTATTAATTATCTTGATGTGACAATCCATGGTGATTCTGTCTCAGGTATCCAAACTGATATTTATACTAAGCCACACGCAAGAAATCCCTATCTACATGCGACCAGCAGCCACCCCAAGACACTCATTCGTGGTATACCGAAGGGTCAATTCTTGCGGTATAAACGCATCTGTTCAGATCAAGACACCTTCTTGAAACACTCAGAAACATTAAAAACCAGATTTTTGTCTAGGGGATACTGTGATAAAGATGTCAGTCTAGCATTTGAGAACGCCAATTCTACAGATCGTGATACCCTGATTAAACATAAGACACGAAATAAGAAGCAGGAATTTACAAACAATCCTTTGTTTATTACAAAATATAGTAAGCAAGCATTTCAAATTAGAAAGATAGTATCCAAACATTGGGACGTTCTCAAATTAGATCCGGACTTGAGAGCTTACACCAGCTCTGGACCTAAATTTGCTTTTAGGAAAGCAAACACACTTGCCTCAAGTATATCTAAGAGCTTATTTCAGTCTACCAAACAATCCCACTTACAAAGTATACCTAAAGGTTTCCACAAATGTGGCTTTTGTAAATGTTGTAAATACGCTTTACCCACGAAACGCATACAAATTATTTCTCCCAAAAAAAGACACAGAATTAATGCGTTTATCAACTGTCATACCAGTTACGTTATTTACGTTATCATTTGTGGTTGCAACAGTAAGTACGTTAGTAGGACAATCAGACCCTTACATATTAGAATCTCAGAACATTTGAGACTTATTAATAAGAAAGATCTATTCCATCCAGTATCGAAACATTTTTCGACATGTCCATTAGGAGGATTAAAAAACTTCAGATTTTATGGAGTGGAACACGTTCCCATCCATGTTAGAGGAGGCAATAGGCTAAACAGTCTTAACAGGAAAGAAACGTCTTGGATTTTTTGCCTCAATACACTACAACCCCATGGGCTAAATATTGAATGGGAGTTGAAAAATTTCCTAGATGTTTAAGGATTAGTCTTTGGTCTTTTCTGTTTGCCTCCCTGTTCCCCTTCCCATCCCCCCCCCCACACCCTTTCCCTTCCCCCATCCCCCCCCCATCCTTCCCCCCCTCCCTCCCTGTTTCCCTTCCCATCTCCCTCCCCTCTCCTCCCCCCCTCCCCTTCCCACCCCTTTTCCCCTCTTCCTTCCCCCCCTCCCTTCCCTTCCCTTACCCTTTCTTCTATCCATTTGTCTTCAGGTGTATTTAATATTATATTTGAATATGTGATAGACTCAAGTCATCAACGTGCTTTGATTTTAATTTGCATTTGATATCAGGATTTGTATGACAGAACTAATTTTCCATATTTATACCGGGATTTATGTTTATTAAAGCAATTATGTTGTATAAAATTGTTTATTGTATAGATCTGCTATGCCTATTCCTGTCATGCTGTTTTTATTGTGTTTTTACTTTACATATCCACTGTGGTGATTGTGTTACTCAGGTAACCTGTCGTCCATTTGATTGGGCGGTTAGACAGGTATACTGGATTAACACACACTATTTAGGATGTCTTTTTCAGCTGCCAGGTCACTCTTTGACAAAGGTCCTACGGGCCGAAACGCGTCAGAGGACCTGACAGCACGCTGTTTGAATAAAGTCTACTTTTAAATTTACCATCAGCCTCTCTTCATCCATTGCTGTGCTGCCGTTTGCCTGTCCTGTTTGCGGGAAGATTCTTCTATCTACATTTCACCGCAGGCACGCCGGGTAGGTGCTGAGTCCACACGCTGATCCCACGCTGTTCCTCGTCATTTCGGAGCGACGCCTGAGCCGCCGGTCAGGTGACCGCCCTCTGCGACTGTTCTGTTGCAGGAGGGTTGGCGGCAGAACCATCCACGCTCCACACGGGAGCCAAGGCTATTACATCTGGCTTAGCGTGGCAGCAGAAGATACCGAGGCACGGAGGATCACAATCAAGATCAAGTATACCACACCACCTACAAACCGTGAGTCTTTCTATCTCGGCGTATTTGGAGCTCATTCTGAGCCAGCCGCTGGGAGAGACATCAGGTTATACCTTTATGCTGCTTCATATAGCAGTGTGGTGTGGTTTTCATGACTTTATCCTTTCAAGGCTCATGGCACCACCCGTTTCATTCTATTGAGCACCTAAGGGGTTAAAATCTACTTTTTTGACCTGGGTATACTATTGTATCAGTTATAGGTAGCTCATAGTATTGATGGGCCATTAAGATTTTTATAGCTCTATCTACATATTATTCATTATCTTTCCCATCTTCAGAGAGGCTGAAGGACATTTTTGTTATTTTGTTACACGTTTTTCTACTGAGATACACCTGCATCTACATATAAAGTTTTTTTTGATGAAAGTATTTTTGTGACAATCAGTCATCTATTAAAATGGATGAAGAACCTAGCCTGACCACTGACCAACCTACTACCTATGTACAAAAGTGCGGTAATAACTCTGAACGGGTTAAAAGAGCACAACATATTTTTGATGAGGGTCCCACTAATATTGTATGTGAAAACTCTGCAGACTTGATAGACCATTTTGTTAAACTGGAGAGACTTCTTACACAAGATATACGTTTATTTTGGGATATCACCACCCTAGAGAACTACATTAGAGTTAAACGCATACCAAGGGGGCTACGTATTAAGAAAATGCCATCTTTTGGCTTTCCAAATCAGGAATTTCAATCACACTGGAGAACAACACTGGATGAGTGTTCATATAAGCTTATGGATTTAATTGTTCATGCAAAAAATGAGGAAAAGAAAAATCTAACATTAGAAATCAATTCTTTAAAAAAAGAGCTATTTAGATTTAACGACATGGAAAAATTTGCACACAATGACAAAATTTTACTGCAAAATATAGAGAAGATGGAGAAAGGGGTTACTACTAAAAAACAAGAAAAATTCGCAAGAGATAAGGCTGATTATGAAAAAAGTAAAGTCTATTTTTGGGAGAGGCCAACACCCATTAGAGAATTTGTGAAATCAAAAACCCCTTCCCACTCCACACCCCGCAGGTGGTCATCTGAGGAAGATGTCAATAAATCTAATACAAGGTCGATTCTAAAATACCCTCACTCAGACCGCAGATCAAGTTGTGACACAGACTCCTCAGATATAAATGAGAGACCATCAGTGTCTTTTTCCACTCAGGATAAACATCTCAACAAAATGTCTGAGGGCGGGTACTTTGATAGAACCTATATGGCCAGTCAGAAAGAAGAAAGGCCTCGGCCTACTTTTTCTCACATGGACAATCCCCAATCAAAAAATACAAAAAATGTAGAAGGGGCAAGAAAACCAGAAAACAAAAGGAAAAAATATTCATAGAATCCATAGAAGACAACGTGATTAATATTTCGGATATAGTGTTGACTCCCCCTCAAATTTCATTGTTGAATAAGGGTCTGAACTTTGCTCCACAAGAGAACTTTGATTTATTTGATACTATCATAGACCTTCAGAAATACACAAGAAAGTGGGCGTTGAAAAAATTGTTTGCCAAGAATACTACAAATCAATTGACTGAGAATACTATAGGTCATCCTGATGTACAAATTAATACTGATGTTAGAAATGTTACTTCTTTTGCTGAGCGGGCATGTGAAACTGATATGCAATCATTGTTTGAGGAGGGATGTACAGAGACCACTATTGACCCCCCTTTCTTTGGCCACACAGACTCACTTCTAAAGAGGCGATCTACATTCATTCCCTATAATACCAAGGGATCATGTGTCTCTACATTTGAGAAACTTGTTGACAGGGATCTGAGATTACTAGCTAAGGGCTACTCTTTCTCTAATTCCTGTCACAATAATGACAATCTTACCAAACAGGAAAGACATGATTTAGATCTACTAAAAAATGATAAATCAATCATCATAAAAAATGCTGACAAAGGGGGTGCAATAGTGGTCCAATCCTCCGTCCAATATCGAGAGGAAGCTCTCAGATTGTTGGGTGATATTAACTTTTATGTCAAATTACGCTCTGATCCTACTCCCATGTTCCTCATAGAACTTAACGAACTTCTGGAATTGGGTGATGCCTTATATGTATTGAGTAAAAAAGAGAGGGATTTCTTGACGTGTGATTTTCCAATTGTTCCAGTGTTCCACCATCTCCCAAAGATTCATAAATCACTTAACAACCCTCCTGGCAGACCCATTGTCGCCAGTATTGGATCTTTGGGAGATGGTGTTTCACGTTATGTAGACAAATTTCTGCAACCTATTGTACACAAACTACCATCATTTATTGAAGATACGACGGCTCTACTGATGGCCTTACAAAATATTGAATGGAAAAACGGATACAGATGGGTCACCATGGATGTCACATCATTATATACTATTATTAAACACGAGCACGGCCTTCGGGCCATTTTTCACTACCTTGAATCCTCTACAATTTCACCAGCACAAATCACTTTCATTAACGATTCTATTTTATTTTTATTAACTCACAACTATTTTTTGTTTGATTCACAATATTTTCTTCAAAAACAGGGCACCGCTATGGGGACTTCTTTTGCACCCTCATATGCGAATCTTTTTATGGGCTTATGGGAACTCACTCACATTTATAGAAGCACCAATTTATTTTGTTCACACATTGTGTTTTACAAAAGATTCATTGATGATCTGATTTTTATTTGGGATGGGGATATAACCAGCTTTAATAACTTTTTTCACTATATTAGTTGTAATGATATCAATCTTAAATTCACCTTTCAGACAGACACCAAGACTATTAATTATCTTGATGTGACAATCCATGGTGATCCTGTCTCAGGTATCCAAACTGATATTTATACTAAGCCACACGCAAGAAATCCCTATCTACATGCGACCAGCAGCCACCCCAAGACACTCATTCGTGGTATACCGAAGGGTCAATTCTTGCGGTATAAACGCATCTGTTCAGATCAAGACACCTTCTTGAAACACTCAGAAACATTAAAAACCAGATTTTTGTCTAGGGGATACTGTGATAAAGATGTCAGTCTAGCATTTGAGAACGCCAATTCTACAGATCGTGATACCCTGATTAAACATTAGACACGAAATAAGAAGCAGGAATTTACAAACAATCCTTTGTTTATTACAAAATATAGTAAGCAAGCATTTCAAATTAGAAAGATAGTATCCAAACATTGGGACGTTCTCAAATTAGATCCGGACTTGAGAGCTTACACCAGCTCTGGACCTAAATTTGCTTTTAGGAAAGCAAACACACTTGCCTCAAGTATATCTAAGAGCTTATTTCAGTCTACCAAACAATCCCACTTACAAAGTATACCTAAAGGTTTCCACAAATGTGGCTTTTGTAAATGTTGTAAATACGCTTTACCCACGAAACGCATACAAATTATTTCTCCCAAAAAAAGACACAGAATTAATGCGTTTATCAACTGTCATACCAGTTACGTTATTTACATTATCATTTGTGGTTGCAACAATAAGTACGTTGGTAGGACAATCAGACCCTTACATATTAGAATCTCAGAACATTTGAGACTTATTAATAAGAAAGATCTATTCCATCTAGTATCTAAACATTTTTCGACATGTCCATTAGGAGGATTTAAAAACTTCAGATTTTATGGAGTGGAACACGTTCCCATCCATGTTAGAGGAGGCAATAGGCTAAACAGTCTTAACAGGAAAGAAATGTCTTGGATTTTTTGCCTCAATACACTACAACCCCATGGGCTAAATATTGAATGGGAGTTGAAACATTTCCTAGATGTTTGAGGATTGGTCTTTGGTCTTTTCTGTTTGCCTCCCTGTTCCCCTTCCCATCCCCCCCCCCCACGCCCTTTCCCCCCCCCCCTCCCTCCCTGTTTCCCTTCCCATCTCCCCCCCTCCCCCCTCCCCCCTCTCCTCCTTCCCCCCCTCCCCCCCCTCCCCTCCCCCCCTCCTCTTTACCCCCCTCCTCCCCCCCCCCTCCCCTTCTCACCCCTTTTCCCCTCTTCCTTCCCCCCCCCCCTCCCTTCCCTTACCCTTTCTTCTATCCATTTGTCTTCAGGTGTATTTAATATTATATTTGAATATGTAATAGACTCAAGTCATCAACGTGCTTTGATTTTAATTTGCATTTGATATCAGGATTTGGATGACAGAACTCATTTTCCATATTTATACCGGGATTTATGTTTATTAAAGCAATTATGTTGTATAAAATTGTTTATTGTATAGATCTGCTATGCCTATTCCTGTCATGCTGTTTTTATTGTGTTTTTACTTTACATATCCACTGTGGTGATTGTGTTACTCAGGCAACCTGTTGTCCATTTGATTGGGCGGTTACACAGGTGTACTGGATTAACACACACTATTTAGGATGTCTTTTTCAGCTGCCAGGTCACTCTTTGACAAAGGTCCTACGGGCCGAAATGCGTCAGAGGACCTGACAGCACGCTGTTTGAATAAAGTCTACTTTTAAATTTACCATCAGCCTCTCTTCATCCATTGCTGTGCTGCCGTTTGCCTGTCCTGTTTGCGGGAAGATTCTTCTATCTACATTTCACTGCAGGCACGCCGGGTAGGTGCTGAGTCCACACGCTGATCCCACGCTGTTCCTCGTCATTTCGGAGCGACGCCTGAGCCGACGGTCAGGTGACCACCCTCTGTGGCGGAACCATCCACGCTCCACACGGGAGCCAAGGCTATTACATCTGGCCTAGCGTGGCAGCAGAAGATACCGAGGCACGGAGGATCACAATCAAGATCAAGTATACCACACCACCTACAAACCGTGAGTCTTTCTATCTCGGCGTATTTGGAGCTCATTCTGAGCCAGCCGCTGGGAGAGACATCAGGTTATACCTTTATGCTGCTTCATATAGCAGTGTGGTGTGGTTTTCATGACTTTATCCTTTCAAGGCTCATGGCACCACCCGTTTCATTCTATTGAGCACCTAAGGGGTTAAAATCTACTTTTTTGACCTGGGTATACTATTGTATCAGTTATAGGTAGCTCATAGTATTGATGGGACATTAAGATTTTTATAGCTCTATCTACATATTATTCATTATCTTTCCCATCTTCAGAGAGGCTGAAGGACATTTTTGTTATTTTGTTACACGTTTTTCTATTGAGATACACCTGCATCTACATATAAAGTTTTTTTTGATGAAAGTATTTTTGTGACAATCAGTCATCTATTAAAATGGATGAAGAACCTAGCCTGACCACTGACCAACCTACTACCTATGTACAAAAGTGCGGTAATAACTCTGAACGGGTTAAAAGAGCACAACATATTTTTGATGAGGGTCCCACTAATATTGTATGTGAAAACTCTGTAGACTTGATCGACCATTTTGTTAAACTGGAAAGACTTCTTACACAAGATATACGTTTATTTTGGGATATCACCACCCTAGAGAACTACATTAGAGTTAAACGCATACCAAGGGGGCTACGTATTAAGAAAATGCCATCTTTTGGCTTTCCAAATCAGGAATTTCAATCACACTGGAGAACAACACTGGATGAGTGTTCATATAAGCTTATGGATTTAATTGTTCATGCAAAAAATGAGGAAAAGAAAAATCTAACATTAGAAATCAATTCTTTAAAAAAAAGAGCTATTTAGATTTAACGACATGAAAAAATTTGCACACAATGACAAAATTTTACTGCAAAATATAGAGAAGATGGAGAAAGGGGTTACTACTAAAAAACAAGAAAAATTCGCAAGAGATAAGGCTGATTATGAAAAAAGTCAAGTCTATTTTTGGGAGAGGCCAACACCCATTAGAGAATTTGTGAAATCAAAAACCCTTCCCACTCCACACCCCGCAGGTGGTCATCTGAGGAAGATGTCAATAAATCTAATACAAGGTCGATTCTAAAATACCCTCACTCAGACCGCAGATCAAGTTGTGACACAGACTCCTCAGATATAAATCAGAGACCATCAGTGTCTTTTTCCACTCAGGATAAACATCTCAACAAAATGTCTGAGGGCGGGTACTTTGATAGAACCTATATGGCCAGTCAGAAAGAAGAAAGGCCTCGGCCTACTTTTTCTCACATGGACAATCCCCAATCAAAAAATACAAAAAATGTAGAAGGGGCAAGAAAACCAGAAAACAAAAGGAAAAAATATTCATAGAATCCATAGAAGACAACGTGATTAATATTTCGGATATAGTGTTGACTCCCCCTCAAATTTCATTGTTGAATAAGGGTCTGAACTTTGCTCCACAAGAGAACTTTGATTTATTTGATACTATCATTCACCTTCAGAAATACACAAGAAAGTGGGCGTTGAAAAAATTGTTTGCCAAGAATACTACAAATCAATTGACTGAGAATACTATAGGTCATCCTGATGTACAAATTAATACTGATGTTAGAAATGTTACTTCTTTTGCTGAGCGGGCATGTGAAACTGATATGCAATCATTGTTTGAGGAGGGATGTACAGAGACCACTATTGACCCCCCTTTCTTTGGCCACACAGACTCACTTCTAAAGAGGCGATCTACATTCATTCCCTATAATACCAAGGGATCATGTGTCTCTACATTTGAGAAACTTGTTGACAGGGATCTGAGATTACTAGCTAAGGGCTACTCTTTCTCTAATTCCTGTCACAATAATGACAATCTTACCAAACAGGAAAGACATGATTTAGATCTACTAAAAAATGATAAATCAATCATCATAAAAAATGCTGACAAAGGGGGTGCAATAGTGGTCCAATCCTCCGTCCAATATCGAGAGGAAGCTCTCAGATTGTTGGGTGATATTAACTTTTATGTCAAATTACGCTCTGATCCTACTCCCATGTTCCTCATAGAACTTAACGAACTTCTGGAATTGGGTGATGCCTTATATGTATTGAGTAAAAAAGAGAGGGATTTCTTGACGTGTGATTTTCCAATTGTTCCAGTGTTCCACCATCTCCCAAAGATTCATAAATCACTTAACAACCCTCCTGGCAGACCCATTGTCGCCAGTATTGGATCTTTGGGAGATGGTGTTTCACGTTATGTAGACAAATTTCTGCAACCTATTGTACGCAAACTACCATCATTTATTGAAGATACGACGGCTCTACTGATGGCCTTACAAAATATTGAATGGAAAAATGGATACAGATGGGTCACCATGGATGTCACATCATTATATACTATTATTAAACACGAGCACGGCCTTCGGGCCATTTTTCACTACCTTGAATCCTCTACACTTTCATTAACGATTCTATTTTATTTTTATTAACTCACAACTATTTTTTGTTTGATTCACAATATTTTCTTCAAAAACAGGGCACCGCTATGGGGACTTCTTTTGCACCCTCATATGCGAATCTTTTTATGGGCTTATGGGAACTCACTCACATTTATAGCAGCACCAATTTATTTTGTTCACACATTGTGTTTTACAAAAGATTCATTGATGATCTGATTTTTATTTGGGATGGGGATATAACCAGCTTTAATAACTTTTTTCACTATATTAGTTGTAATGATATCAATCTTAAATTCACCTTTCAGACAGACACCTAAGACTATTAATTATCTTGATGTGACAATCCATGGTGATCCTGTCTCAGGTATCCAAACTGATATTTATACTAAGCCACACGCAAGAAATCCCTATCTACATGCGACCAGCAGCCACCCCAAGACACTCATTCGTGGTATACCGAAGTGTAAATTATTGCGGTATAAACGCATCTGTTCAGATCAAGACACCTTCTTGAAACACTCAGAAACATTAAAAATCAGATTTTTGTCTAGGGGATACTGTGATAAAGATGTCAGTCTGGCATTTGAGAACGCCAATTCTACAGATCGTGATACCCTGATTAAACATAAGACACGAAATAAGAAGCAGGAATTTACAAACAATCCTTTGTTTATTACAAAATATAGTAAGCAAGCATTTCAAATTAGAAAGATAGTATCCAAACATTGGGACGTTCTCAAATTAGATCCGGACTTGAGAGCTTACACCAGCTCTGGACCTAAATTTGCTTTTAGGAAAGCAAACACACTTGCCACAAGTATATCTAAGAGCTTATTTCAGTCTACCAAACAATCCCACTTACAAAGTATACCTAAAGGTTTCCACAAATGTGGCTTTTGTAAATGTTGTAAATACGCTTTACCCACGAAACGCATACAAATTATTTCTCCCAAAAAAAGACACAGAATTAATGCGTTTATCAACTGTCATACCAGTTACGTTATTTACGTTATCATTTGTGGTTGCAACAGTAAGTACGTTGGTAGGACAATCAGACCCTTACATATTAGAATCTCAGAACATTTGAGACTTATTAATAAGAAAGATCTATTCCATCCAGTATCGAAACATTTTTCGACATGTCCATTAGGAGGATTAAAAAACTTCAGATTTTATGGAGTGGAACACGTTCCCATCCATGTTAGAGGAGGCAATAGGCTAAACAGTCTTAACAGGAAAGAAATGTCTTGGATTTTTTGCCTCAATACACTACAACCCCATGGGCTAAATATTGAATGGGAGTTGAAACATTTCCTAGATGTTTGAGGATTGGTCTTTGGTCTTTTCTGTTTGCCTCCCTGTTCCCCTTCCCATCCCCCCCCACGCCCTTTCCCCTCCCCCCTCCCCCCCTCCCCTCCTCCACCCCCCCTCCCCCCCCATCCCCTCTCCCCCCTCCTCCCCCCCTCCCCTTCCCACCCCTTTTCCCCTCTTCCTTCCCCCCCTCCCCCCCCCCGTCCCCCTCCCCCCCCTCATCCCCCCTTCCCCTCTCCCCCCCTCCTCCCCCCCCTCCCCTTCCCACCCCTTTTCCCCTCTTCCTTCCCCCCCCCCCCTCCCCCCCCTCCCTTCCCTTACCCTTTCTTCTATCCATTTGTCTTCAGGTGTATTTAATATTATATTTGAATATGTGATAGACTCAAGTCATCAACGTGCTTTGATTTTAAGTTTGCATTTGATATCAGGATTTGTATGACAGAACTCATTTTCCATATTTATACCGGCATTTATGTTTATTAAAGCAATTATGTTGTATAAAATTATTTATTGTATAGATCTGCTATGCCTATTCCTGTCATGCTGTTTTTATTGTGTTTTTACTTTACATATCCACTGTGGTGATTGTGTTACTCAGGTAACCTGTTGTCCATTTGATTGGGTGGTTACACAGGTGTACTGGATTAACACACACTATTTAGGATGTCTTTTTCAGCTGCCAGGTCACTCTTTGACAAAGGTCCTACGGGCCGAAACGCGTCAGAGGACCTGACAGCACACTGTTTGAATAAAGTCTACTTTTAAATTTACCATCAGCCTCTCTTCATCCATTGCTGTGCTGCCGTTTGCCTGTCCTGTTTGCGGGAAGATTCTTCTATCTACATTTCACTGCAGGCACGCCGGGTAGGTGCTGAGTCCACGCGCTGATCCCACGCTGTTCCTCGTCATTTTGGAGCGATGCCTGAGCCGCCGATCAGGTGACCGCCCTCTGTGACTGTTCTGTTGCAGGAGGGTTGGCGGCGGAACCATCCACGCTCCACACGGGAGCCAAGGCTATTACATCTGGCCTATCGTGGCAGCAGAAGATACCGAGGCACGGAGGATCACAATCAAGATCAAGTATACCACACCACCTACAAACCGTGAGTCTTTCTATCTCGGCGTATTTGGAGCTCATTCTGAGCCAGCCGCTGGGAGAGACATCAGGTTATACCTTTATGCTGCTTCATATAGCAGTGTGGTGTGGTTTTCATGACTTTATCCTTTCAAGGCTCATGGCACCACCCGTTTCATTCTATTGAGCACCTAAGGGGTTCAAATCTACTTTTTTGACCTGGGTATACTATTTGCCAATGATGTAACGTGAAGCTTTGTTCAAACATTGTTTGAAAATTCTTAGTGTAATGTGCAATGCATGTAACACTTCTGAACGCAACAGTCAGTCATGTAAATAGACAAAAAGCCTGAGATTGCCGTGGAAAATGTTTGCTGCAACATGTGTAATTAGCCATGTTATTGTCACATGTTCACAACAATGAATTCTCGTGTGCATATGCATACATTTATGTAATGAGGATAGTTGCTATAGAATCAGTTTGAAAGGTGTCACAATGATTAATTACTGTACATGTGTGTATAAGTTAGGTTGAAGTGCTTGTAATGCAACGGTTACAATGTGAACATTCAATGTGATTGAGTGTCCAATAAGTGACGTCATGAAAAAAGGGAGGACCCAAAGTACAGGTAAACATGAGAAGAAAGATGTACATGAACGTTTAAAGATGCGTTACACATTACAAGCATTGTGTAATGTAAAGCAACATGAATATACGGTGTATGTGTTAGATGTGTGACATGTGTAACATCATATAAAGAATTGTCGCTCAGTCCAGTAAAATGTGTGATATGATGTGAGGTTCTCCTTTAAGAGTTGAGTATAGAATTTTCCCTTGACACATCATCACATGATGAGTAATGTGACACGCAAATGCTGAAAACATCTAAAAGTACAATGTAAATCAAATAATACACGTCAGGTGTGACACAATGCAGTGAATGCCCCCCACACTGTAATGCTAATCACATTTGTATTGTGAGCAATGGAACGTAAACAGTACTATAATGTTATACGTCCCCGCTCCATTGACTCCATTGATGTGCAGATGATTTTTTTTTCTAAGTGCCGTTCCGGCAGCCTTAGCGATCGTTCTCCCCTCCAACTTGCCAACTTTAGTTGGCGGGAGAAATTGCCCATAACATCTCAATTTCTTAGTGCCGATCAGCCCCGATAAGCTGATTTTGCTACTTGAATACAGCCGATTTAAAAAAGTGGCGATAAGTGCCGAAAACAGGCTTATCGACAGCAGACTGGCCATAACAAAATTATCGGCTACGAAACCTGCCGAAATCAAGCACATATCGGCACTTACTGAATCTCAAACCCTATTTTGCCTATAAAATGGCGAAAAAACCCTTATCAACGCTTACTGCATAGAGCCCTTAGAGTCAGTTTACCTCTTTCCATGGTGCATCATAAGCGTGGTGGACGTTAAACCCCTTTGTATTATTTTACTTTTCACATCCTTCATTTAGCTCACATTCCCTAATTTAGTGCAATATATATTTCACTTACAGCGATCTTAATCATTCATTGATTATTAGTTTCTTATATTCTTTGTGTGTGTGTGATTCGCTTTTTTCATATATTTTCAATATAGTTATTTTTAAATCCTTTGAAGAAGTGTGGGATGGGACTGATTTAAGTATACTTTGCATGGCCATTAGTAATTCAGGTGTGCTCCTTTTTCAGCACAGGCATATCTAATTTGAGGGGATACATATATACAACTGGAGATACTACTATTAAAAGTGGAATGGATTAAATATGGTATCAGAATTCTAATGTATTTGTGTAGGCCAAATGAGATCTCACTTGGCACACAGTTAGTTTATCTTTTAAATCTGCTGCTTGTGAGTCAATCAGCGTTATTCAATGAACTTTCATTTGAGTTCAAATCTGATCGCAGTCTAATAAATAACCCTGATTGTAGGTTTTTTCTAGACACCGTTTATTAATTATATTTCTGTATTTTTGTTTGCATGTAACTTATTGCTTGAGAGGGTATGACTCTGTTTTCTCAATTAGGGAGGCATGTTTTGTGCAGATGTGGTGCAAATTGGTTTTGAAGGGTATTGTTTTGCAAAATGATCCCCTTTGAACTTTTTTCACCTGCAATTGCATGTTGGCGAGTAATTCTTATGTTTTGTAATTTGGCAAAAAAATAAGTGGTATTGAAAAAAAAATTCTATTATTTTCTTTCTTTGGCTGAAATTTCTGCTGGTGTTTTTAGTACAGTATATTTTGTTGAAATTTGCAACTAGCTGTAGATAATAAAAATGAAAATTCAAGTGATTTGTATTCTCCGGTCCTGATAAATAAGTGTATTACTTTAATTAGGGGAATTTGCCTCTAAAACATGCACACTGTACATGGCACATACTGTATTGAAAATTCAAAGGAGAAAGGAGGAGAGATGATCATTGTTCAGTATTTATCTCCTGTGTGAAAAATAACAATGGGTTGCTTCTATGCATAAGAAAGTTAGTCAGAGCCTTGTGTGAACCAATTCCCAATATACTTTTGTTCTGAATTAAAAGGTGCTTCAAACATTAATTAAATTAGACAACAGTGAGATGATGAAGCAGTTTCAAGCCAGTGCAGAATTAGTATTAAGAAAAGCATATTTTAATATTTCAGAATACATGTTTCCCCTACATGTTTTCAAAAAGATTCCTACACATTATTGGCACTATATATATATAGTGCCAATAATGTGTAGGAATCTTTTATATATATATATATATATATATATATATATATATATATATATATATATATATATATATATATATATATAATCAAAAAATAAATAGATGATACCGTTCTGTGGCTAACGAAATGCTTTTATTTGTGCGAGCTTTCGAGATACACTGATCTCTTCTTCCGGCGATGTTACAATGAATGAAGCATGGATTACTTAAAAACAGTGTCTCTTGGTATGTTGCTTCATTCATTGTAACATCGCCGGAAGAAGAGATCAGTGTATCTCGAAAGCTCGCACAAATAAAAGCATTTCGTTAGCCACAAAACGGTATCATCTATTTATTTTTTGATTATTGAAGCTCGGCTAACACGGTACTGATACCTCTACATGTATATATATATATATATATATATATATATATATATATATATATATATATATATATATATATAATTTCACTAACCACTATATGAGATACCAATCTCAAGAAAATGATCACATCATTTAATAAATCATTATTATTATTATTATTAATAATAATATTATTATATAATGTTTTCTCTTTTCCGATCTTCATTACATTGAGATTTTGATTTGAAATTACTTCTGTGCTGCGTGACTCACTCTGCTGGTTGTTGATGGTAAAGAAACTTACAGATGCAGCAACGAGTATCCGAACACTTGCCTTTGAAAATCTGGGGCAATCTCCCAGTAATGCTACAACATTTCTGTGACATTTCTGCAAACAGACTAATGGCCCATCGGATTAACACAGCGGGGGTCCCTGGCAGTCTCATTCAGTTTGATTTTTTTAAAGTGAAACTTCTATGCTGGCATCAACCATATGAAAATTTCCCTTGGAGTAAATTGCCTTGTTGGTGACGGAAGTGCAGTCATGGAAGTGACGCCACTGCTGGCAGAAGAGACCTTATTTATTTATTTATAAAATATTTTACCAGGAAGTAATACATTGAGAGTTACCTCTCGTTTTCAAGTATGTCCTGGGCACAGAGTAAAACAAATAACATGGTTACAAATACAGTTACATAAATGAACAGTGTATACATTATATACAAGACTTTGCATGCACAGTTAAAGAAAATCTATGTTATGGGCGAATGAAACAGTTACAGACCAGATTAAAATGTGTGATAGCCTTAGATTTGAAAGAACTTAAGCTGGTGGTGGATGTGAGAGTCTCTGGTAGGTTGTTCCAGTTTTGGGGTGCACGGTAAGAGAAGGAGGAGCGGCCGGATACTTTGTTGAGCCTTCGGACCACTTGGCCCACAGAAGCCATTGCCAAAGGCTCCGCGCACCTGCGTAGTAGGCCTCTGCTGGGCGTGCGCAGACGCAGCACAGGCGGAGCACACACAGAGACACACAGAGACACGCACAGAGGCACGCACACACAGAGACACACAGAGACACGCACAGAGGCACGCACAGAGGCACACACACACAGAGACACACAGAGACACACAGAGACACGCACAGAGGCACGCACACAAAGAAACACACACACACACACACAGAGATACACACACAGAGAGAGACACAGACACCCACAGAGACACACACACAGACATACACACACAGAAACACACACACACAGACACACACACAGAGAGACACACACACAGAGACACACACAGACTCACACGCAGTTACTATACATATATAAGTTCAAATAGGTTAAACGGGGTGAGGTTGCCACAAACGCGTGTTCTAAATCAAACTTCTTTGCGTTTTATCACTGAAATTGTGTTTTGATTTTTAATTAAACATCACCATCACAAATACAATTTCCGTGACAAAACAGTGACCAAACACAAAGAAGTTTCACTTAAAATGCGTGGCACACACATACTTTTTTTCTTACAGTGAATACAAAAAAAACTATTTGGACAAACAGTCAAAGACGCATTATCACTAACCCAAAGAAGAGACTAAAAACAAACAACGACAGGAGGGGGATAGCCAGGCTCGGTGGCTCTGGGGGTCCTGTGCAGCCTATATAGGAAGTTGGGCCTGAGTGAAAGTCGGGCCTAAGTTCTGCAAATGTCCCCTCTGGCGCCTGGGTGGTCCAAACTCCCTCCAGTGCCTTGATGGACCCGTTCCCTTCTTGCCTCACTTTTGTCTGTTCTTTTGTCGTCCCTACTGCAATTTGTCAACAGTATCAATATGATTGATGAGAAAAGTCTATTCAACCCAGAGATTGACTGTAGTACCATAAGTTTTTTTACTATAATATCAGAAGAATAGGGGGTAGGCTGCATACATTTCTCTACAAAAAAGCCACTGACTGTGGCACCACATTGAAGGCCGACAACTTCTATCTACCTAGATTACTAGATGGGTTGCCCATTTCACAATACCTCAGAGTGATGTCAATCTGCAGTGACCCATCAGAAAGAGAGAGGAAAATTACCGAAATGACGGATAGTTTCCTAAGTAGAGTATATAAACAGAGCACACTGGCAAGAGCCCTACCGGTAGCTGGGAAAAAGACAAAAAAAGAGATAAAATAGCCAGCACTACAGACTAGGATTCCCTTTATACAGCAATTTTCAAACATTGCAACAGAAGTAGCTAGAAATGGGAATAACCATTGGCATATTATGCATAGTGGCAAGAATGTTGCAGCTAGTTTAAAATCAAAGTCTATGATGGTTTACAAAAGGAATCAGAATTTGCGTGCCCTGTTAGATCATGCAGACCCCTGTGAGAAATACAAGGCAAAGGTGAACCCATTTTCTGATTAAGTTGGCTGCTTCCAGTGCAAACATTGTTGTATATTCAATGCAATGGTTACTGCTCACACTTAATCACCCATTTACAGGTGAACAGTTTAAAATTAAACATTATGTGAATTGCAAGAATCATTTTTGTGTGTACCTACAGTACTTAAAAGTCCTGGTTGCAAGGTATATGTGGGCAAGACCATTTGTCCATTTAAGCGCTGTTTCAGTGAGCACAAAAGTATCATCAAGTGTGCAGGAGTGTCAGGACACAGATATCCCTAAAGAGGACGAAAGTACTGTAGCCCTAAACGTTATCATGGAAAATCATTGTGTATGTTCCCTTCGAGGTATGGTTATTGAACAGGTACAACCGCTTTGATGTGGTGGTGGCAGAAATCGCCTACTATGACTATGTGAGGGTTAATGGATCTTCAGGCTTGACACCTTGGCACCAAAAGGTATGAATACTAGTCTGAATTATGGCTGTTTTTTTACTGTACTGCAAGTGTTTGGGGGGGTTGTTGGGGGTAGAGGAGCTGAGTAGTAGGGTTGTTTATTTTTGTTTCTTGGGGGTAATGGCATTGGGTTAAGGGGGTAGAAGCCCAAAGGATGGATGATTAGGCCTTCCAGAGAGTAGCGGGACTGGTTAACCCCTTCATTAGCATAGCGGTTCCCACTGCTATGGTAGTGGAGGGGTTAAATCCTCCCGCAACCTTCCAGGCAGGCCTAACCACCCAACCTGGGACTACTACCCATTCGTCCATCACTCTGCCACTGGAAACAGGCTATTGAGGTTTAACCCCTTCATTGCCTTAGCGGCTGGGCGCTAAGGTAATGAGGCTGTTTTAATATAAATTTTATTTCTAGTGTAGATGAGCAGGGGGTCTCTGGAGCAGAACCGTGTTGATTTGAGGTCCGGGGACCCCCTGCTTCCTGAGATACAGGTCCCAATATGAGGTGCCGGTATCTCCTATGCATTTAAATGTCTTGCGTCACGTAACCGTGGGAATAAAATGCATAGGAGATACTGGCACCCCATTAACGGGGCCGATATCTCAGCAAGCAGGGGGTCCCCGGACCTGAAATCAACACGGTTCTGCTCCGGAGACCCCCTGCTCATCTACACTAGTAATAACATTTCTATTATAATCTTTTGATCGCTGGCGAGATATGCGCAGGGAGAGGCGGCTCTCTCTGTGCAGCTCTCTCTGCAGCTGAAAGAAATCGCCGGCTAAGCCCTATTAAGAGAGGCAAATGAAGCACAGCCATTCTGATTGGCTGGCATCATTCCCTTTAAGTGACGTCATGTCAAAAAAAAATTAAAGTCGGAATATGGTTTTAACAGCCAACCAGGTGGCTGTTAACCATTTTGAGGCTAAATGTGACGTCACAAGCCATATTTAAGGCCGTGACGCCTCATTTGAGCCCAAGAAGACGACGGGACAACATCGGTTGGAATTTAACATGATGTATTTTGGATTGACAGATGAAGAAAGAAGATAAAGAAGATGAAGAAATAGTTAAAGATGAAGATAGAAGAAGGTGAGTAAAGAAAGAAAAAAGAAGATTGGGGTACCTGAGCCGGATCTTCATGGCGGATGGCATCGGATGCTGTTGGAGGCCTTCAAGGTACATGAGCTTCCTGTTACCCCGGGAGTCGGAGGGCTACCGCTTCTAATGGTAAGTAATATATTCAATGTTTGTAAATGTCTCTTTTTACAGGTTTATTCTTTGGATGTGTTTTTTGATTTTTTTGGGGAAGGCACATTGACTGATAATATATTAATCTGTAGCTTTTTAGGGTACAGATTAATACATTATTATGCCAATATTTGGGGGGCATTTGTCGCTTGGTATTGCTGTTGTTTTTTTGCATTTCATTTATTATGTGGATGTGATTGATTGTTTTTTCATGCTTAATTTAATTAAAGGTTTGCCATTGGTGTTCGATTGTACTTAATGTTATATTATGTTAGCTAATGTGTTTTATGGTTAGTTCAGATACTGTTAGAATTTATTTCTTTCTATTTACTGTTTAAATTCATTAATGTTGGAGTAATTCATTGTTTGGATTGGTTAGTGTTACTATTCATTTTAAGTTGGTTTCGGAATTAATTGTTTTGATTGGTTAATGGTTTAATTAATTCATTGTTGATGTTGCTATTGATTGTATTGATTGGATTAGCTGGCTACTGTTTGTATTTAGCGAAGTGTGTTTTTTTGGAGTTTAGTTACGTTTTATTACTGTGTGTCTTGTGTATTCATTTATTGTCATTAGGGTGCCCATGTAGTGCTATAGAGGCTTATCATGCCCATATTATTATTATATGGGTATGATGTACCACTATACTACTCAATGGGTATAGGGTGGGTATAGTCAGTCCGGGGTGGGTGCTTAGGCCTCCCGGGTTTGTATCGGGTCAGGGTGGGTTAACCCCTTAATGACTATAGCGGTTAGTAACCGCTAAGGTGATTAAGGGGTTAGGGGCCATTAGAATGTATTTATTTTGTATATATGCTTTCTGGCAACGGAGGACAGAGGGACCTGCTGTTGTGGTAGGTATAACTTTCTTTATTTACTTTATTTATGTATGCTAATGCAGTGTTTAATAATGGGCAAATAATCTATTATCCATATCTGGATAATAGTTATTTTGCCCATTACTGTACTGTATGGGTTTGGGCGGAGGGGGTGGGGCGTGTATTGATGTTTATTAAAATATTTATTGATATACATTTCTTTAATAGTGTAGATGTGCAGGGGGTCTCCGGAGCTGAACCATGTTGGTTTATGTCCGGGGACCCCCTGCTTCCCGAGATACAGGCACCTTTATGGGGTGCCGGTTTCCCTCTGCATTGAAATGTCCCGCGTCACGTGACCGGGACATTTTCTTGCATAGGAGATACCGGAACCCCATAAAGGTGCTTGTATCTCGGGAAGCAGGGGGTCCCCGGACATAAAACCAATGTGGTTCAGCTCCGGAGACCCCCTGCACCTCTTCACTATTAAAGAAATGTATATTTAAATAAATAATTTTCGTGTGACATTTCCACTGTGAGAGGTGGCTCTCTCAGAGCCGCTCTCTCTGCAGCAGAAATGAATCGCCGATTCAGGCCTTTTCAGAGGCTCGGTGCTCTCGCTGGCAGTAACTCGCCCGTTTTGGGAATTTTGCTATCACTGATAATCGAGCCTTTCTGAATACCGTGATAGCAACACCCAAAAAAACGGCATTTTTTTTTTATCAACCCTCTCTGAATAAGGCCCTAAATGTGATACGATAAAAAAGGAAGGGCTCTAACTAAATTAAAGTCCAAACTTGAAAAAGGTAGATGTGGTGCAGCGTGAAGAGTCGAATTGTTCCCAATTCCCAGCACCAATAGGTCCAAAGTAATCAGCGCACCTCGTTTCATGTGAAGGAAAGAAAGTAGAAAAAGAGCACAATAGTGAAGCAAGTTCACAACACAATGCTTGTATCTGTATATGGTGAGATATGCACTTACATTTCAGTGCCTGTCTCAGGCCTGTAATGGTATCTTTAAGCGTCCTCACCACCATGAAGTCATCACAATATTCAACGGACTTCTTTTTTCACTGAAGCACCAGGAACCGGAAGTGACATAGAACGCCGACCAGTTCGACAAGTGACTGTCGCGGACACCGGAGGTTGCAGAGCATCATGAACTGGTCTGTGCCCATATTTTAATACTGTTTTGTGAAAACACATTCATGATATTTTATATAAAGCAGAACCTTGAAAAAAGAAGTCCTTTGAATATTGCGATGATTTCATGGTGGTGAGGACGCTTAAAGATACCATTACATGCCTGAGACAGGCACTGAAATGTAAGTGCATATCTCACCATATACAGATATAAGCATTGTGTTGTGAACTTGCTTCACTATTGTGCTCTTTTTTTTCTTTCTTTCCTTCACATGAAATGAGGTGCGCTCATTACTTTGGACATACATTAAATGTGATGTTTTGGTGTAAGAAAAAGCTTGATATTTTTAGGAAACACATTGCTTTGCATAATTCTTATATAATGTTGAATTGCAAAGCAGTGTGCTTTCAGCCTGTTTGGCAACATACAAGTTACAGGAGAGAATGACAGGGAAAGAGGGGAGAGAATGACAGAGGTGGGGAAGAGAATGACAGAGAAAGGGGGGAGTAAAAAACACAAAGGGGGGAGAGAATGACAGAGAGAGGGGGGGAGAGAAAGACAAAGAGAGAGGGAGAGAGAATGACAGAGAGAGGAGGGAGAGAATGACAAAGAGAGAGGGGGAGATAAGGGGGAGAATGACAAGGAGAACGTGGGAGAGAGAATGAGGGGGGAGAGAGTATGACAGAGAGAGTGGGGAGAGAATGAGGGGGGAGAGAATAACAGGGAGAGAGAGGTGTGTTTGAATTAATCTATTAGGTATAACATTTTAAATGTTCAGTTAGATATAAAAAAAATCTGAACAGTTAATTGTGTGTGTGTGGGAGGAAGGGGGGGGGGGGGGCGCACAAGCTGAAGGTTCGCCTAGAGTGCCAAATACCTTAACACCAATCTCTAGAATTCCCTACTGTCACGGGAACTTGTGAGAGGCTATAGTAATACACACCAAAAATATCTCTGGGTTGAATTGAACACGACTTAGATATGATAAATTAAAGTTTATTCCTTAAAGGTGAACACACAAGATATACAAATAACAGGCAAAATATACACTTACTTAGGGTTGGAATGGGGATGATTAAATAATCAGGAAACAGGATTAGCAATTCATCAGGCATCAAATAGTTGGTAAACTTGAAGTCACGAAAACACGAACACTGAGGATAGGCTGGACACTGGTGTATATGCAATTTCCAGTCTATACCTTATTATTGAGTGTAGGCCATTGGAGAACAATTACCTGCACCCAATCTCTCCTTGCCACCTCAGCAGAGGGGCACCTTAACACCCGCCCACTGGGTGGATATTATTCTAATGAGGGGGCTTAATTCCTCAGCCCCCCTCCCACAAGCCTGGCGTCTTAAAGTCTATCTTGGCCAGGATTCCCTTTGTCCTAGATGTGAATTACAACACTTAATCTCAAGTACCCATGTCCTGCATACTGTTGTGCTTGCATACACAAGCAGGGTGGGGGAGTCTTTGATCAGGAGTTTTATGATCGACCATTTGTCTGCCATTCTGATCATTAACATAGCAGATGGGCTCTGAGTTTTCATACCAGACCCAAAATAAAATTCATAGTTTAATACCTTCACATATTAAAATAATCCGTTCTGCTGGGCCCAGTGGGCTGATACTTGCCAATCCCTCATGCCGGAAGGGAATTCTACATAGTGGCCAAGTTTCAGCTCTCTGCGACCCCCAGAACCGGAGATACACAAATGCAGTTTAAAACACTTTTTAATTTAATACAGGATTCTCCGCTTTAAAATGAATCTCTGCTTTTCACTCTGTTCCCATTGAAATCAATGGGCTCCATCGCCATAGGCTTTTAATGGAGCAACTCCGCCGTTGAAGTCAATGGGTTCCGCCGCCATAGACTTTCAATGGGGAAATTCCGCCATTGTAGTCTAT
The DNA here is from genome assembly GCF_040206685.1 of Ascaphus truei. Taxonomy (NCBI): domain Eukaryota; kingdom Metazoa; phylum Chordata; class Amphibia; order Anura; family Ascaphidae; genus Ascaphus; species Ascaphus truei. The sequence continues at coordinate 139,371,643 of NC_134484.1, forward strand.
GGGGAAAACCACCAATCTTTACAGTTGCTCACACTCCGTCTGATTGGTCGGAGAGGGTTGGAAGTGGCCATGTATTCATGCTAGAACTGTGGCTACATGCGACCCAAATCCCAGCCCTCTGGTCCTCCCAGAACCGGAGATATGGACTTACACTTTTTACAGTTTCGGACTTAGCCGTTTTAACGCCACGCGGCTTTCTCCCATTGGAATCAATGGCCGGTGCCGCCATAGGAAATGCATGGGCGAGCGCTGCCATTAGATTCAATGGGACCTCCGCTCCGCCATTAGAGTTAATGGCACGACCCTTTCTTTTTTAGCTCGACCCTTTACGGGGGTCCTGGATTCTCGGACCCGGTGGTGGTCGAGTGTGGGGAGGCCTAGGAGCTAGGGGCAAAAAGACTTTTATTCCTTGGTGCCCTAGAACCTAAGGTTCCCACGCCAATTCTCGGTTAACTTGAACTCAGTGATAAAGCTCTTTTCAAAGACATTGTGTCCGCTCTTGCGGTCTGCGGTTTGGATGGCTGCCAACCTGGTCCTGGAGGGCGGCGTCGAGGAATCCCCATTGAAGTCAATGGCCCCATTGACTTACAATGGGAAACCGCCACTCCTCCTCTCGAATGCCACCTGCTGGTCTTCACTGGAAACAGGCCCAAAACCGCCAGATCTGCCATTGGAATGCATGGAGCTGCAATGTCGACCTATGGAAGGCTGCAAAATGGAGCCTGAAAAGGCGGGAACCTGGAACACTAAGTTAACCTTAACCCTTTCCCTCCCGCATCAATCCCAGTGTGTGTGTTGGTGCAAACACTGGAACAGAAACAATACATTTTTACAGGGTAATATACATTTGGATTCGGAAGCAGGGTAAACACACATTACTGGACCGCAGTCCAGTTAACCCCTTGCTTCCCAGGTGAGCGCAGGGGGTGGCCAAATGGGGTGTAACCAAACCCCCTCTCCCATGACACCTAACAACCTCTATTCGCCAGGCTCCCATTCACCCTATCTTCAAAACTCAACTAAAAACCCATCTCTTAGAGACAGCCTTTCAGTAGAACAACAATGTTATTCCCCCCTCTCTCACAAGTCTCTAATCATATTTTGCACTTTCTATCTCCTTATATTGACACTAATTAACGTACCCTACAGGCATCAGCTACTCTTTGATTACATGCACTTGCTCTTTGCACTTATATGATATCATTTTGTATCTGTGTATCTGCCACTACACTGTTTAGATTATAAGCTCTTTGGTGCAGGGATAGCCTCTCATATTATTTCCCTTCATGTCACCAGCACTCACCAGCGTATTAGCCTTGTATTGTCTTGTACATTTAATGTGTACTGTATATCATTTTGTACTGAATACATGTTCAGCGTAATATAAGAATAAAGCAATATATACTGTAAATATACCTACAGAAATTCCAGTATATGATCTACATAAAGCTTCCTGTAAAAATTGCAAATATTTAAACTGGTGGAAACATACATATAATGACCATCTGGGGAAAATCATGGCAACTCTTGTGGGAGATACTGTATAGTAAAGTCTCCCAGCTGGGGCAAAACCAGTGAATAAAAAAGTACCATGTTATTTATAGCAAAAGAATCCCATTGAAAGGAATGTGAGGGTTTGTTATTTAATAATTCTGGTGCAATTCTTTTGTACTTTATTTCCCCCTGGTTTCTTAGTCAGGAATCACCCTCGTGGTACTGTATGTGTACTCTCACATAAGGGTAAGTCCGCTGTTTGCACAAGAAAGCTTTTTCAGCTGACTGCAGCTCACATGCTCTTTCATTTCCATGCAGACATCTTGTAATTTTTACATGTTATTTACACATCTATACTAAAAATTCCTGTCTTTTCCTCACATTTTTAGTAGGTTTGGTAACTAATATGCAATTTGATTTTGTTTAGAAAATAATAGCAGACTATCTGGGAAATCTCAGCTTCCACGTTTAGTGAATCTGCATTGGCATGATATAGTGAGGCATTTAAAGTGAGCTTTTAAGTGAGAATATATAGTTAGACTATAGTTATATATATATATATATATATATATATATATATATATATATATATATATATTTACTTTTCATCATGCTGATATGACATGGATCTAATGGCATTCTCTTCACAGGTATGTCCCTGATCTGCAAGTCCTGTTTTAAAAGATATACCCAGCGGCCTTTAGTATTGATAATTTGGTATGTCCCTGATCTGCAAGTCCTGTTTTAAAAGATTTACCCAGCGGCCTTTAGTATTGATAATTTGGTATGTTTGAATATCAAAAGGTGTTTTTTTTTTCCCTCTTAACAATGTCCTGGTAATTGACCAACTGGAACAAGCTTATTTATTGGGGAGGGGGGAGGGTCATGTGACTGTTTTAGCTGTATAAAACCAATACCCCCCTGCATTAGCAGGAACTGCATTGGCATGATATAGTGAGGAATATAATGTTAGCTTTTAAGTGAGAATATAAAGTTAGACTATAGTTTGACTAGAAATGACTAGGGACTGCATCCTTCTGCAAACTCTTCTGCAAATGGCAACAAACGGTGAGCTATTCTGATCACACTATGATCCCTGCTGTTAGTCTGTGCACACACACACTTGGCTCAAAACAGCTCCATGCAGCATTACCTATTTCTGGCATAATGAACCTGCTTTTTACCTCCACTTTGTTCTTTCTCATGGCCCCATTGAAATGTTATTCTCTCTATCCACTACAAACGCCTCCCTCCTGGCCCACGCCCAACATCACCATACACCCTGGATTACTCAAAAGCCTTGCACTATCTACTGAATGTTGGTGGAGAACCCTGAAAACCAGCACACCAACCACCGCACACTCAAATGGCAAACATCATAAAGTAACAACTTGCAAACAACTCATTTCTACTCATACTATTACTCTCTTTAGCAGGTGATATTGAATCTAACCCAGGCCCTCCCACTTCAACCCTGTCCCATACCCCTGAGAATACCCCCTTCAAATTCCAAAAAGGGCTATCTGTAGCCCATATAAATATCCAGAGTCTGCTGCCCAAACTGGACGAACTAAGGGCATGGTGCCTTATGCATAAACCAAAAGCCATCATTCTTACAGAAACATGGCTAACCCCTAAAACCCCTGATGCACATATTGCCATTCAGGGATACTCCATTTCTAGGAGAGATAGGTCAAAGAGAGGAGGAGGGGTGTTATTTTATATTGCAGACACCTTACAATTTACACTGTTAAATTGCCCCCCAAGCCCAACCTCTTTTAAAATCCTAGTTGGCAGAATCTGCCTCCCCTTTTCTAAGCCCATCTTGCTAGCTGGTATCTACCGCCCCCCTAAAGCCCCTCTACAATCTCTGACTGATATCACCCAGTTTCTTGGCTCCATTTCCTCTCTGAATGAGAAGAGTGATCTGCTAGTTATTGGGGATTTCAACTTCAATTGGCTTGACCCTAAAAACCACAAAATCCACACACAAATTAAATCGCTTAACCTATCGCAACTCATTTCCCAACCCACACGGACAAACCTGAAATCGCACAACCATTCCTTGCTTGACTGGATTCTCTCCTCAAATCCCAGTAGAATCCAATCCTCTGGCATCCTTCCTGACATTTTCAGTGACCATGCAATAGTGTACTGTTTCCAATCCGAGTTCTTAAAACTCTGTGATACCCATGCTCCACTACGCAGAATAAGGGTACGGGGTGCCCACCTTCCATGGGTTACACCTGACCTTATAGCACTCTACCAGTTCAGAGATGCCTTGTGGAAAAGCCACAAAGTAACTGGCACTACCAAGGATCTCAATCACTACAGATGCCCGCGGAACATGTGCACAAGGCAAACAAGGCATGCAAAAGCACAATATTACTCTGACAATCTCCTCCAGAACACATCAAACCCAGCTAACTTCTGGAAGGTTATCAACAACATATTCCAGCCTTCTAACCATCAGCAGCCAAGTAATATCACTAAGGGCGATATTACTCTGACAAACCCCACCGACATTGCAAATGCATTCAATGATTACTTTGTGGGGTGTGCTACTAACTTATTAGCGAAACGCAGCCCAAACCACATACCTGAATCTCATCCTGGGAGTACCCCTATAGCCCCACCCCCTCCAAACACTGCCCATAATTTTCAATTTGGCCCAGTATGCGAAGAGGAGATTACACAAGCGCTTCTCAAATTAAAACTAAGCAGCCAATGTGGACCTGACTTACTACAATCTAGGTTTCTACGATTTGGTGCCCCAGTAATTGCCAAACCAATTGCTTCCATAGTCAACTGTATCCTATCTGCAGGCCATATCCCTAAGACCTGGAAAGCTGTCAGAGTTGTCCCAATCTTCAAAAGTGGGGACAAAACACTGTCTCAAACTACAGGCCAATCTCCTTCTCCCAATTTATCCAAAGTCATGGAAAAATGTGTCCACTCCCAATAAAGCGATAACTATAACAAGACAAATTTCGCTAGCCAATTCCAATCTGGCTTTCGCCCCAAACACTCTACCGTAACTACCCTGCTAAAAGTTTGCAATGAAATCCAGTATGGAATGGAATGAGGTCAACTCACTGGTGCAGTGTTCCTAGATTTTGCAAAGGCTTTTGATACTGTTGATCATGCTATCCTGCTTAACAAACTCCAGAACTCTGGAATAGGGAAGCCTGCTTTAAACTGGTTTCAGTCCCACCTATCAGGTAGATCCCAACATGTGTCCATCTCTGGCTCTAACTCTAACCCCCTGGATATCACCTGTGGCGTCCCACAAGGCTCTGTTCTGGGGCCCCTACTCTTCTCAGTGTTCATCAATGATCTTCCCACAGCTTGTCAGGAAGCCTCAATACACATGTATGCAGATGACACAATCCTATATGCACACAGCCATAGCCTCCCTGACCTTCAACACATACTTCAGTCTGACTTTTTCAGACTCGAAAACTGGATTTCCCAAAACAAACTATTTTTAAACACTGACAAGACTGTAACAATGGTATTTGGGACCAAGACTAAATTTTTAAAGCTTCCAGCGACCGAGCTCCAGATTAGAACCAACACTAACACCACCCTAACTCCTGTTACTAGTTTTAAATACCTGGGCATATGGTTTGACTCCCACTTAACATTCGGAATGCACATTGATACCCTGACAACCAAGACCTATGCCAAACTAGGGGTACTTTACAGGAACAAATCCTCCCTAAGTCTCCTGGTCAGAAAACGTATTGCACAGCAGATGCTAATGCCAATTATTGACTATGGAGACATAGTATACGGCTCAGCACCTCAAACCCACCTTAGCAAACTTGACACCCTCTACAATTCAATTTGTCATTTTGTTCTCCAATGCAACTATAACACACATCACTGCGAAATGCTCAAAGAACTAGATTGGTCATTACTCGAGTCAGGGCAAAGTTCACCTTTCCTGTCTTGCCTTCAAATTCTTTATGGGCAAGCTACCCAGCTACCTGAACAAGCCTACCTCACCCCTACCACATGCAGCACCTATCACCTGAGATCAGACTCCAAAAGACTGTTCATGGTCCCAAGGCTCAACAAAGTATCCGGACGTTCCTCCTTCTCTTACCATGCACCCCAAAACTGGAACAACCTACCAGAGACTCTTACATCCACCACCAGTTTAAGTTCTTTCAAATCTAAAGCTGTCACACATTTTAATCTGGTCTGTAACTGTTTCATACGCCCATAATATATATTATCTTTAACTGTGCATGCAATGTCTTGTATATAATGTATACCCTGCTCATTTATGTAACTGTATTTGTAAACATGTATTATTTGTCTTAACTCTGTGCCCAGGACATACTTGAAAACGAGAGGTAACTCTCAATGTATTACTTCCTGGTAAAATATTTTATAAATAAATAAATAAAATAAATAGTACTAGTTCTAAGAAACAAATATATTTTCATCTCGTTTATTTTCATCCCATTAACTACGGTAGTGATTCCAAAAATGTCCATCAGCTGTTTTACTGACGAGTGCGTGGTTGGGTTACCTAATGGTACATCTGCTGTTAATGCCATTGTTATTACTGTGCCATCTGGGATTCTTGGGCCATGAGATTAATATGGTCAGATAACAGAATGGGAAGCGCACAGTTTGCTTTCTTTAAAAGATTGGTTTTGTGTGATGAATACATATTTGAATATTTTTTTTTATCAAATTAAATAACAAAACACAACATATTCAAATTAGCTATTAATATAGTATTTGATTCTTCACTTAAAATACATGGTAAATCCATACCTGGAAGATCATACACACAGTAATCACATTGTGTGACATATCATTCCATAAAAATGTGGAAACCGAAACAGGCTGTCTTATTGCCCGCAATAACATCAAGACATAGGGGCTAATTTCATAAACTCCAAAGTCAATGGGAGTTTCTTCAGATCAGCTACTTTGGCCACTATCTGTAACATGGAAAGTATTTTCTTTACCAAACTATTTCTGCTGGTTCTACAGCGTTATTCCTCTAGACACACCTTTATCACATGAATTCTGCTTTACTTACACCTTTCCATTTGCCATACATCTCTTATTTTCACTGTGTCTCAGAAATATGGCATCAAATTATTTTTGAACCATTTATGCAAATATCAGTGCAATTAACAGCATTTATTTTAACTGCCTGAAAATTATTTCAACTTTTACAAACATAATTGATGTTACGAACAATACATTTGATTGCAAGCTCTTCTGGGCAAAGGCTTTTTCCCCTAATGTTTACTTTTGTGTTGGAAGTGCTTATTCCTATTAAGCCTTATACTACAGTATATCACACCATTGTTTTATTATTGCATCTAATACTGCTGTGAAGCGCTATGTACTGCACCGACACACTTTATTCGAGCAAATGCCTGGTTTGTACCTGGCAGAAACCTGGAATCCGCCACTGCTCACCTCTTGCATGCTTCGTTGCGCTTGCCTTCCCAGCCACGGTTCATGCCTGGCTGACGGGGGCCTGATCTTGTTAAATGATAATGAGAATGATTTACTAGGCTGCGATGTTTCGATTGTCCACCAGATGGCATAAACTCATGACTTAAGTAATGTGTGGCCTTTGCAAGTTGTTTCGTTTCCAAAAAAAGTTACTTTATCCCAGTACAGTATGCTATTGTGTAACTTGTCCTTGAGACTGAAGGAATAGTTGCAAAAAATGTATCAATTTAGGCTTTACATACAGTAATGTATTAAATAAAGACAAAGATCATTTTCACTTACACTATTCTACAGAGACATGAGTGAACAAGTGGAGCCCGTGTTCCAAAAACCTGACAGAAGTTATGCTTATTTGATATGGGCCGCTATAAATGCAACAGAGGATAAGATGGCAACAGTTGTTCAAATTTATCAGTATTTTATCGAAAATTATGACTTTTACAGATTTTCGCCAACTCCTCATTTGTGGAAGCATGCAATAAGGAAAAGGTTATGTAGTGACCCCTGTTTTCACCGTATTGAGCCCCAATTTGTTGGAGGGTATTGGTGTGTGTCACAGGGTTTTTCCCGTATCTATGATAATGGAGGCGGCAAAAGGCGAAGGGTCGTGTTAAAACGAAATAAGAAGCGACAGTCCCTGCCAAGCAATGCGCCAGAACCAGAACCAGAACCAGCAGCAGCACCAGCTTATCATCATGGTCCCGCCGTCGGTGACAAATCTGAGATGGATTTCGCAGCCAGTTTTGATGAAGCTTGCATGTACCTAAGCGATTTCCCGCTGACTACAGGTGGGCTAGTCCCTCTGCAAAATGATGAAAGCTGGACTGGAAGTGGGCCGGCGCCAGCGCAAGCTGAATGGGAAATTTAGTAATACTGTACTGTACAGTATGGTGAGTACTGTATTTTTGCCGTATTATTTTGGTGGGGCTGGCTGGGAACTTCTTTAGGGGGCTGACCATTACTGTACATTAAAACTTTTCATTTTGTTTTTCCTCAGAAAAGAAAACGGCTAATGGGGGGATTTCGATGGATTATATTGTACTGTATGCTGATGTTTTCCGGCCATACAGTATACTGTGTAATAAACCCGAATAAATAAAACTACTGTATGCATTTATTCTACAGTACATGTTCAGTAAATTACTGCACATACTGGGGGCGAGATGTGTTTGCAGCAGAGAGAGATTTAATAATATTGTACAGTGAGCAGGGGGTTCCCTGAGCCAGAAATTAATGCTCAGGGAACCCCCCTGCTCCTGATCAATATTATTAAAAATACGGAAAATGCTGCGTCATTACCATAGCGGATAGCCGCTAAGGCAATGAAGGGGTTAACCCACCGTGCCCGCTTTATTGTGTGTAGTGGGGATGGGTGAGGGGGGTATTTGGCCCTTGGTGTGAGTTTAGGACTTGCGGGAGGGGGAGGGGGGTTGCGGGTGCACTTAACCCCTTCACGATCGTAGCAGTTAATACCGCTACGGTCATGAAGGGGTTAAGCCCTCCCGCTACCCCACCCCCCCCCCCCCCCCGCAAGCCCTCCCCAACCATCGTTGGGGCGAATACCCCATTCACCCACCCTCCCGCTACCCACAATAAAAAAATACACACACACAGCAGCCGCCAAAAAATAAATAAATAAATGACAATAAATACATTGGAAATACATTTTTATTGATAGTGTAGATGTGCAGGGGGTCTCCGGAGCTGAACCGCGGTGGTTTTAGGTCTGGGGACCCCGTGCCCCCCGAGATACAGGCCCCTTTAGGAGCTGCCGGTAGCCCTCTGCTTGGTTTAAAGGTCCGATCACGTGATCGCGGCCTGTAAACCAAGCAGAGCAGAGGGATACCGGCACCCCCTAAAGGGGCCTGTATCTCGGGGGGCACGGGGTCCCCAGACCTGAAACCTGTGCGCTTCAGCTCCGGAGACCCCCTGCACATGTACACTATCAATAAAAATGTATTTCAAATGTATTTATTGTCATTTATTTATTTATTTATTTATATTTATTTATTAATTGTGCTGCTGCTGCTGCAAGTCGTAAACTCACACCAAGGGCCAAACACCCCCCTCACCCCCAATAAAAAAAATTCACGCACAGCAGCCCCACAATTAATAAATAAATCTAAATAAATAAATAAATAAATAAAGACATGAAGAGAAATAAATATATACTGTACAGTATATACACTGTATATATATATATATATATATATATATATATATATATATATATATATATATATATATATATATACAGTATACATATATACACTGTGTATATATATATATATATATATATATATATATATATATATATATATATACATACTGTATGTGAGTGAAAAGAGAAAAAAGTAACCCGTATGGGAGCACTCAGGTATGCAATTGATATATTTGTTTATTTATTTGACACAGTGCAAAAAGGGATGAATAAACAGTACATGATTTAAAAACACTTAAAAAAGAGGCATGGACCCTTAAACACTAATGAACAGCACTAGGGAACGACACACACTGTCAACCCTAAACATGAAAAGGATAGTGACTCAAAAAACACTAGGGAGAATCAAAGTGAATCACAATACAGTAGGTTACTGGGTTTAAAGGCACCTACAGTATACAACGCTAAGGATAATGCACACTACAATACCAAAAAGTATTTTAACCAAGCAAGTAAACCAAAATCAATATATACTGTAAGTAACAACCAGAAAAGACAATTTAAAACCAAACTAACCCTTACAATACCAAGGATTACATCTATCTAATTGTAAAAAACCTTATACATTATACACAGCATTGTTTAAAGAGAGTTGATCAGAAGGATTCCCCTTATATACAGTACGTAGAATTAATAAAATTGTATTATTTTCCGATATCCGCAGTGATTCTGGTCAACCTGACAGATTTTTAGTAATACAGTATACTGCAAGACCATGTGTTGTCTACCCTTTACTACAGTATACTGTACTGTATGAATGACAATAGAGTGCTGTATACTTTATAAGGGGAATCCTTCTGATCAACTCTCTTTGATCAATACTGATAAATACAGTATCATATTTATACCCCTTTAGCACCTGTCGTTCCATCCTATGCACCCATTTACTGTACAATGGTGATTGCGGTCGTATTCACGTACTTTATGTGAGATAAATTAACCAGTTCTTTTATTGCTGAAGTCGCCACAAAATACTTTTATTTACAAATACAGTACAATACAATGGTGAAACATTTCAAGTTAACAGCAATTCAAAACATCAACACACAATAATACATACTTTACAGTACTGTATACTGTACTAGTATATTTGGGCCTTGTCTTTGGGGGTTTATTAATGCAATTATTAGGGTGACCTGGCGTTGGAAATACTGACACAGTACAATCCTACAGTACAGCTACACCACCCACCCCCTCCCTTAGAGTTTTTAATCCCTCCCTGGCCAAGCATCAATCGTCTGGCTAATCCAATCCAAGCCATTGTTTTGTTAAACTGGCCCTGGGCTGTTCAGAACAGCCACTGCTTCTAAATTACTGAAAATATACAGGATAAATATACAGTGATGTGAAATAATCCTTTCTGTGTGTCTGAGAGTGTTGAAAGTCACCAGGTCCTCATCTAGTAGAGTACATTCTCGAATACCTTTAGAATAAAAATACAGTATATATAAATATACAGTATAAATATTGCACAGTATACTGTAATGTTAAATAACCCATCCTGTTCTTTTTCCCTTCATACTGTAACAGTATCCTCATTGTGTCTGCGGTACAGTAGTTCATTGAGAGAGGAGAGGTTTTGTGTACATCATTACTGCTGTTTATATACTGTACATTTGACTGCACAAGCAGATTTGACGAACACAAGGCCCCCCCTCCCCTCTGGTGCACCCTTTTTCCTGGAACGACAAGAAAACAAAAACTTTGTTCAGTTACTGTACTGTACTGTATGTGCGTACTGTATTATGGTAGACCTACTGTACAGTAGGTGGCTGGTGCAGCTTTCTCTGGAAAGAAAAAATGGAGCAGTTAGTAGGCAGTTACTGTAGTATGTCAAACTAGTCTACTGTACTGTATACTGGAACTACTGTAAACTCTGACTATTGGGAAAGCTAAAATCTGTGCCATACTTACCTGTATCATAGTGTACCTACTGTACAATACTACAGCACTGTACTACTTTCCTGATGCTTGTCCATTGCGCGCGATGACAATGGGCAACACAGTGGCAATATGGTCTATATATTTATTGCATCGTTCCTCGGTGAGTACATCGTTCCAAAAACTCATTATGGCTGTATACAACTCGTCCTTCTTGGAGGGTTTCGCCACTTTACGGATGTGGTCCTTCAGCTGATGCCAGACCATTTCGATCGGATTGAAGTCTGGTGATCTGTGATTGGAAAGAAAGGACAATTAGTTTAAGAGATACAGTACACAGTAAAAACAGTGGGGAACATATAAATGGGACACGGTCTACTACACTTACTCCGCTGGCGTCTTCACCCAGTTGATGCCGCGCTCAAGGATATGCGCCGTCGACGCGGTGTGCTTGGGATCATTGTCCTGGTAAAAGCGATGACCATTGGGAAAGTCTTGTGTGATGTATCGCACTATCACGGGCACAATGTTGTCTTGGAAGAAATCTTTATTCATGATTCCTATAGCAAGAAAAGAAAAGTGCTCAATAGTACAGTACAGTGCATACGGTAAGGCAACACTAGTCAAGTACAGTGCATTAGGCGGCATTATATTTGAGAAATTGTACCTTCAAAGACGACAATGCATCCCGGTCCACGCCTAGAGATGGCACCCCACACATGCAGCTTCACAGGGTGTTTTGGCCGTGGCTTCAAAGTTATGCGGCCTTTTTTGTGGAACGCAAATCTTGCAAATCTCTCCAGCGACACAGTAGACTCATCAGTGAAGATGCAATCCTGGAAAGTCTCACCGCTGTCGATCCATGCCTGGGCCTGGAGCACTCTTTTGATTTTGTTTGCGTCCCGTATCATGGGGTACGCTCTGTAATGACAATGAATAAAAAATGTTAGCGTCACAGCGCAGTACAGTTTGCAAAACAACATTTTTACTTTACAGTACAGTACCTCCTGTACTGTCCACTACTAACCTCACACGTCCATATTTCCATCCAATTCTGCGTCTCATCTTCTTTATGCTGCTCTCGGATACAGTCAGATTGTGGTTTTCCTGAAGAGTGTTTTTAACCCTTAATGCGCTCCTCTCATCATTCTCCTCACTTATTCTGTCCACCAGAAGAGTAGTCTCCCTACAATGCAAAGAAATTATATTGTGTTATTAATATGCAGCAATATAAAATGTATACTGTATACTGTACATGTAATGTTGTAATATACAGTAAATATAAATATACAAAAAATGTATACTGCTGTACTATAAATATAAATAGACAAAATATACAGTATACAGTACTGTTGTAATATAAATATACTATATAAATATACTGTTGTTATACTGTATCATAATAAATACACATCATATACTGTATATTCCGTTGTCAGATGAATTGCAATATACCAAAAGTGTATACTGCTGCACAAAAAATATAAATTGACCACACATACAGTACACTACAGTATATACTGTTGTAATATAATAAATATACTATATAAATACGGTATACTGTTGTTATATCATAATAAATACACATCATATACTGTATATTCCGTTGTCAGATGAATTGCAATATACCAAAAGTGTATACTGCTGCACAAAAAATATAAATTGACCACACATACAGTACACTACAGTATATACTGTTGTAATATAATAAATATACTATATAAATACGGTATACTGTTGTTATATCATAATAAATACACATCATATACTGTATATTCCGTTGTCAGATGAATTGCAATATACCAAAAGTGTATACTGCTGCACAAAAAATATAAATTGACCACACATACAGTACACTACAGTATATACTGTTGTAATATAATAAATATACTATATAAATACGGTATACTGTTGTTATATCATAATAAATACACATCATATACTGTATATTCCGTTGTCAGATGAATTGCAATATACCAAAAGTGTATACTGCTGCACAAAAAATATAAATTGACCACACATACAGTACACTACAGTATATACTGTTGTAATATAATAAATATACTATATAAATACGGTATACTGTTGTTATATCATAATAAATACACATCATATACTGTATATTCCGTTGTCAGATGAATTGCAATATACCAAAAGTGTATACTGCTGCACAAAAAATATAAATTGACCACACATACAGTACACTACAGTATATACTGTTGTAATATAATAAATATACTATATAAATACGGTATACTGTTGTTATATCATAATAAATACACATCATATACTGTATATTCCGTTGTCAGATGAATTGCAATATACCAAAAGTGTATACTGCTGCACAAAAAATATAAATTGACCACACATACAGTACACTACAGTATATACTGTTGTAATATAATAAATATACTATATAAATACGGTATACTGTTGTTATATCATAATAAATACACATCATATACTGTATATTCCGTTGTCAGATGAATTGCAATATACCAAAAGTGTATACTGCTGCACAAAAAATATAAATTGACCACACATACAGTACACTACAGTATATACTGTTGTAATATAATAAATATACTATATAAAACAGTTTTCTATATTTTTTTTGGTTAAGTTTTATAAATACAGTATACAGTACTTACGCATTTGTTACCCTTGGTGCCTTTTTGCGGTCTCTGTTTTTTCCTTGTGCATGATAGCACACAGTGCTTGATGGCACAACGAGGCCAGAAGCAGTTAACCAGCGCTGGATATCTGCAATTCGTTGTCCGCTCGTGTACATCTCCTTCATTCTCATGCTGAGATCCTTTGAAATCTTCTTAACAGGCATTGCTGCGAGTACTGTAGAAAGAAATACAAACACAAGAATGTGTATTCGATGTTTAGTCGATGTGTATTCAATGTGCAGTGAATCCACAAAATGGATGGTGTATTTATATGTTAATGACTCACATAACAGACCACCCACTTTCAACACCTGTACCTGGCCACCATGCATAAAAGGTTGTACACGTTGCATAGCCCACCACTTGCTGATCTTTATCTGAGGCATTGTCCAGATACTGCATTGTGCCTCCCGCTTACATGGAGCATCCCCGGTTCTATGGACGAAAGAATCATCTCACCTCTGCTGTGCCTGCCACACTGAAAAAGAGAAAGGCAGTTACCGTTCCCAAGCCAAAGGCAAAGCGACAGGCTAAGGCCAACAAAGAAAACCTTCTGCTGACCCCAAAGGCTAAGGCTTTTAAAACACGTCAGCCTTATTATGTGAAGAAGAAATACGGTACTGTGCTCGGTTCGCAAGACGCATGGCAGCCAACTCACCGAATCCGCAGACCACTTGCTCCCATATGCTTCGACGACTCTGCTGTAGCTGTCCCGGAAATCTTCAGCCCGGCTTCTCCACCCCCATCTTCTCCGGTTCCATCTGAAGATGCTGCTGCCTCTGAAATCAACGGGTCACTGTCTCCTTTGCTCTTGGACGACTCTGCTTCTCTCCCGGAAATCCAGCGGTCACCTTCTCCATCCCTCTTCCACCACGCTGCAGCTTCTCCTGTACCGGGCATCCCCAGGTCACCTCTTCCACTCTCCATCGATGCCGCTTCTCTCCAGGGAACCCCCATCTCATCCTCCGTTGCACCCATCCCCCCAGATCTCCAGATGCCATGCACAAGCAGCTCGTTGGACCGGATCCTGAATGGGCTAAGTGTGGATCTCCCCGGGAATTCTAGTGTGCTGGCAAAGCTAGATCTGCTTCTGGAGTCGGTGCTACATATGGAGCAACGGCTGGATCAACGGATGCTACATATGGAGCAACGGATGGATCAACGGATGGACAAGATAGAGGCAGACATAGCGGGCATACATTATTTGCTCGGTGTTAATGCCCCTGTTTCCCCGACGCTGGAGCAGGGGGGTGACATGGATGTGATGCATGGTACCTTCGACCCCCTTCCATCACCAAGCACACCCCCTCCACCAGAAGATACAGTGTACTATGCTATTGAGGAGGACATGACAACCCCATCTAGACCACGCCAGGAGACAACCCGGCGACCACTACCGGAGGAAAGCTTCCTCCCAGACACCCTACCATTGCCCATCGCCTCAAGTACACCCGCTCCCAAAAGACTTCCTACACCCGCTCGCATACAAACAGTGCCCGACATCTCCCTGTGCGATCTGACACCGGCGCTGAGGGAGAAGTATAGGGTGAGGAGTGCTGGTATACCACACAAGTATGCCTTGATCATATTTAAACACCATGTTCCCTACACATTGTACTGCGAGTGGGTGTTCAAAGTGAACTATGATGGGAATCGCCAAAAAAATGCCCTTCCTGCCAATTTAAGGAAAAAGATTGTGGAAGAAATGCAGCGCTATTACCCTGTTACAGATCCTGTAATGAGAGGCGTTAGAGACTGCATTAATGGCGTTTTGCGCCATGCAAGGCATCGGCCATGGCTGGAAAATGGGGAGGACTTTCAGTGAGACCATACTGTAATGTTGTGCTGTACTGTACAGTACATGTTTTACCCTATAGTACCTGCTGTACTTAAACAAAGGATACTGAATGTTGTTGTGTGTTGCACGGTTTTTGTACTGTATTTGTAAATAAAAGTTTTTAGTGGCGACTTCAGCAATAAAAGAACTGGTTACTTTATCTCACACACAGTACTACAAACTGCTTTTTGCTGCCAGACTGCAAACCCGCAAGACCAGCAACATTGTAACAAAAGAGCAATGAGCGCGCAATTGGCGTGGGAACTTCTGTTCTAAGGCCCCTATAAATAATATTCTTTATTTTATTTATAAACTCACATTTATAAACCCCGTCACCCACCCTCCCGCTACCCACAATAAAAAAATACACACACACAGCAGCCGCCAAAAAATAAATAAATAAATGACAATAAATACATTGGAAATACATTTTTATTGATAGTGTAGATGTGCAGGGGGTCTCCGGAGCTGAACCGCGGTGGTTTTAGGTCTGGGGACCCCGTGCCCCCCGAGATACAGGCCCCTTTAGGGGCTGCCGGTAGCCCTCTGCTTGGTTTAAAGGTCCGATCACGTGATCGCGGCCTGTAAACCAAGCAGAGCAGAGGGATACCGGCACCCCCTAAAGGGGCCTGTATCTCGGGGGGCACGGGGTCCCCAGACCTGAAACCTGTGCGCTTCAGCTCCGGAGAACATCTACACTGTGAATAAAACACACACATCATTAAAGAATCATTCTTTAGCTTAGCGGCTATGCGCTATGGTAAAGAAGCAGCATTTCTGTCTTTTTAATAATATTGTAGAGTGAGCAGGGGGTTCCCTGAGACAGAAATCTAATCTCAGGGGACCCCCTGCTCCTGCTCAATATTATTAAAAGTTCAGAAACGAGGCTTCATTAGCATAGCGTATAGCCGCTAAGGTAATGAAGGGGTTAACGCATAATAACCAATAAATACATTCAATACACTACCCATGGCAACCTCCGCTGCTGTACAGTAAAACAGAGAAAAAAAATAACACTTTCAAAGTAATGTCCCCTAACCCCTTAATCACCATAGCGGTTATTAACCGCTACAGTCATGAAGGGGTTAACCCGCCCTCACCCACCACTTGGGACGCCTACTGTACATACCCTCCCACTCTAACCCCCCACCCCGTGAGGCCTAACCACCCTCAACCCTCACCCACTAACTACCCACAAGGGAGGCCTACCCACATACCGTTGGGGAAACACCCCACCCCCACCCCAGTACCCACAATAAAAACAGTACAATCACCCACAATAAACAGCATTCTATTTATTAAATACATTACCCACCCCCTGTGCCCCCCCCCCATAAATACAAGATTTATTCTTTTACATTCAGGGTCCATAACGTAGCCCCACGCTAGTCCCCGGTGGGCTGGCAGGGCACCTGGACAGACCTACAGTTTACCAGCAGCATTCCACAGGTTCTGGAGGCCTGCTGGTGGATCCTGCCAGCACCATGGCGCCCAGGTGGTCTCCTTGGGTCACCGTGAGCCTCAATTGGGTCCACACGGTAGGCCCAAGGATGTCTGGGAGCCCCGGGTCAAACCCACAGGTGTCTGCGGGGCCTCGGGTGGTTCCCATGGGGGTCTGGGGAACTCACGGGTGCTCACTACGGGTCCGCGGTGCCCCCACAGAAGTGGGACCACACATCATCATCCCCGCACCTACGGCTCGGAGGTGCCCCCACAGAAGTGGGACCACACATCGTCATGCCCGCAGACTACGGGTCCGCGGTGCCCCCACAGAAGTGGGACCACACATCATCATCCCCGCATGTGTCACCCGTGGAACCACCAGCCTGCTACCCTTTAGGATACCCGAGGATTCCCCGCGGGTGGTCTCCAGAGGTCCCACGCAAAACCACGGAAGTAACCCTGAATGTAAAAAAAATAAACCTGGCCAATACATTCAATACATACACCCTCCCCCCCAACACCTACAGTACAATAATGTGCAAAATAACTATTATCCAGATATGGATAATAGATTAATTGCCCATTATTAAAAACATTAACTAGCATATACAAATAAATAAAGTACTACTGACCTCATCAATACGAAGTGTCCGATGCCAGCGCCTTCCTTCTCTTGCCCACACAAAACATAGCCAAAACCAAGCCAATACATTGCAATTACATTCAGATATCAATTAACCCCTTAAACACCTTATCGGATAATAACCGCAAAGGTAATTAAGGGGTTAAGCCACACAGGCACGATACCCACCCTTCACCCATGAATTTGTACTGTGGCTTCATCATGCAACTATATATATATACTGTATATATATACATACAGAGAGAAAGAGAGAGAGAGAGAGAGAGAGAGAGATATATACAGTATATATATATACACACGTTATATACACACCCATGATAAACCAAATATACAGTACAAATAAATGTAGAAGGGTTATCAAAACCATACTGTTCTACAACCAAACACTTCTCCATACAGATACTACATTAAAATCAATTTCCTTTAAAAATCCTAACTGATCTCACAATCTACTGTACTGTATATGATCACAAACCAATGAAAAAAAAGTCACATTCCAAAATGCATAAAATCTATGCACCATACTGTATACATTCTGCAAATTAATCAAACGTAAACAAAAATCAGTTAGCAATCATTATTTACACCCCTAAACATTTCACACTCAATCAAGAACAATGAGACCATTAACAGATTCACGCCTAGAGCAGAACAATTAAGCCTTTGAAAAAATATAAGTACCGACAAAAATACAACCTTTACAGTACAGTACAACCAAGGCTATCTATCCCTGACCTTCCTCAAACACACAATACAATACCAAGGAATAATACATCTATCTAATTTTAAAATACTTTAAACTCACAAAATAATTAAAAACACATCTAATCCAGCTTTTAAAACATCATCATTTCTTACCCTGAATGTATACTGTACAGTATATCTCTCTAGACATATATATTGTACATACATACATACAGTGGCAAGAAATGATATACCACAAAAAAATAAAAATACACAGGTTAAAAAACCTTTTGAAAAAATTAACAAGTTAAATAAAATACATTTCTTTACTGTAGTTCACTTACCATTACTTGCCCCCACCGACTCCCGTTGCCCAGCTTACTCACGAACCAATCCACGATCAGGAACCCATAAAATAATAAACCATTGAAAATAATAAACATTAAACTAAAAATCCAAACCAATCCACGGGTCTTCTACTTGTAATACACCTTCATCTGTATTCTTCTTTCTTCTATCTCCTTCCGGGCGGGGCAGGGCGTGGTCTTCTTTCCATCATCGGCCACGCCCTTGTCTTTTTCCTTCTCCGGAGGTCCTTCCTCCGCGGCGTCTGGCTGCAAAATGAGACGACATAGGCTTTTAAAGGCCTATGACGTCACATTTTGCGTCATGGTTCCCACGGTCCTGATTGGACCGTGAAAACCATGTGTGTTGGCCGATAATAAAAAAATGATGACGTCACTTAAAGGGAATGAAAGCACAGCCAATCAGAATGGCTTTGCTTCAATTGCCTTTAAGATGACGTCATGAAAAGGCACATGGCCGTGCACACATGGTACTAGAGCCAATCAGAGCGTGGGAACTTTATCCCTACTCTGATTGGCTCTGGTATACCATGTGTCAGGGGCTTGGGGGAGAAAGGATGTGACGTCAATAAGGATAAAGTTCCCACGCTCTGATTGGCTACCGTACCACGTGACAGGTTTTCATTGACGTCACGTCCTTTCTCCCCCAAGCCCCTGACACATGGTATACCAGAGCCAATCAGAGTAGGGATAAAGTTCCCACGCTCTGATTGGCTCTAGTACCATGTGTGCACGACCATGTGCCTTTTCATGACGTCAACTTAAAGGCAATTGAAGCAAAGCCATTCTGATTGGCTGTGCTTTCATTCCCTTTAAGTGACGTCATCATTTTAATTTTTGTCGGCCAAAACACATGGTTTTCACGGCCCAATCATGACCGTGGGAACCATGACGCAAAATGTGACGTCATAGGCCTTTAAAAGCCTATGTCGTCTCATTTTGCAGCCAGACGCCGCGGAGGAAGGACCTCCGGAGAAGAAAAAAGACAAGGGCGTGGCCGATGATGGAAAGAAGACCACGCCCTGCCCCGCCCGGAAGGAGATAGACGAAAGAAGAATACAGATGAAGATGTATTACAAGTAGAAGACCCGTGGATTGGTTTGGATTTTTAGTTTAATGTTTATTATTTTGAATGGTTTATTATTTTATGGGTTCCTGATCGTGGATTGGTTCGTGAGTAAGCTGGGCAACGGGAGTCGGTGGGGGCAAGTAATGGTAAGTGAACTACAGTAAAGAAATGTGTTTTATTTAACTTGTTCATTATTTCAAAAGGTTTTTTAACATGTGTATTTTTTTTTTTGCTTGTGGTATATCATTTCTTGCCACTGTATGTATGTATGTACAATATATATGTCTAGAGAGATATACAGTACAGTATACATTCAGGGTAAGAAATGATGATGTTTTAAAAGCTGGATTAGATGTGTTTTTAATTATTTTGTGAGTTTAAAGTATTTTAAAATTAGATAGATGTATTATTCCTTGGTATTGTATTGTGTGTTTGAGGAAGGTCAGGGATAGATAGCCTTGGTTGTACTGTACTGTAAAGGTTGTATTTTTGTCGGTACTTATATTTTTTCAAAGGCTTAATTGTTCTGCTCTAGGCGTGAATCTGTTAATGGTCTCATTGTTCTTGATTGAGTGTGAAATGTTTAGGGGTGTAAATAATGATTGCTAACTGATTTTTGTTTACGTTTGATTAATTTGCAGAATGTATACAGTATGGTGCATAGATTTTATGCATTTTGGAATGTGACTTTTTTTTCATTGGTTTGTGATCATATACAGTACAGTAGATTGTGAGATCAGTTAGGATTTTTAAAGGAAATTGATTTTAATGTAGTATCTGTATGGAGAAGTGTTTGGTTGTAGAACAGTATGGTTTTGATAACCCTTCTACATTTATTTGTACTGTATATTTGGTTTATCATGGGTGTGTATATAACGTGTGTATATATATATACTGTATATATCTCTCTCTCTCTCTCTCTCTCTCTCTTTCTCTCTGTATGTATATATATACAGTATATATATATAGTTGCATGATGAAGCCACAGTACAAATTCATGGGTGAAGGGTGGGTATCGTGCCTGTGTGGCTTAACCCCTTAATTACCTTTGCGGTTATTATCCGATAAGGTGTTTAAGGGGTTAATTGATATCTGAATGTAATTGCAATGTATTGGCTTGGTTTTGGCTATGTTTTGTGTGGGCAAGAGAAGGAAGGCGCTGGCATCGGACACTTCGTATTGATGAGGTCAGTAGTACTTTATTTATTTGTATATGCTAGTTAATGTTTTTAATAATGGGCAATTAATCTATTATCCATATCTGGATAATAGTTATTTTGCACATTATTGTACTGTAGGTGTTGGGGGGGAGGGTGTATGTATTGAATGTATTGGCCAGGTTTATTTTTTTTACATTCAGGGTTACTTCCGTGGTTTTGCGTGGGACCTCTGGAGACCACCCGCGGGGAATCCTCGGGTATCCTAAAGGGTAGCAGGCTGGTGGTTCCACGGGTGACACATGCGGGGATGATGATGTGTGGTCCCACTTCTGTGGGGGCACCGCGGACCCGTAGTCTGCGGGCATGACGATGTGTGGTCCCACTTCTGTGGGGGCACCTCCGAGCCGTAGGTGCGGGGATGATGATGTGTGGTCCCACTTCTGTGGGGGCACCTCGGACCCGTAGTGAGCACCCGTGAGTTCCCCAGACCCCCATGGGAACCACCCGAGGCCCCGCAGACACCTGTGGGTTTGACCCGGGGCTCCCAGACATCCTTGGGCCTACCGTGTGGACCCAATTGAGGCTCACGGTGACCCAAGGAGACCACCTGGGCGCCATGGTGCTGGCAGGATCCACCAGCAGGCCTCCAGAACCTGTGGAATGCTGCTGGTAAACTGTAGGTCTGTCCAGGTGCCCTGCCAGCCCACCGGGGACTAGCGTGGGGCTGCGTTATGGACCCTGAATGTAAAAGAATAAATCTTGTATTTATGGGGGGGGGGGGCACAGGGGGTGGGTAATGTATTTAATAAATAGAATGCTGTTTATTGTGGGTGATTGTACTGTTTTTATTGTGGGTACTGGGGTGGGGGTGGGGTGTTTCCCCAACGGTATGTGGGTAGGCCTCCCTTGTGGGAACTGATTGGGTGGTTAGGCCTCACGGGTGGGGGGGGGCTTAGTGTGGGAGGGTATGTAGGCATCCCGAGTGGTGGGTGGGTGAGGGTGGGTTAACCCCTTCATGACTGTAGCGGTTAATAACCGCTATGGTGATTAAGGGGTTAGGGGACATTACTTTGTATGTTTTAATTTTTGTGTCTGTTTTGCAGAAGCGGAGGGGCCATGGCCAGGATGGGGGGGGGGGTTAACGGTATGTGGGTAGGGGGTGAGGGTGGTTAGCAATGCAGGGAGGGAGATTTACTGGTAACAGAAACATCTCTCTCCCTTCAATGTACTGTAATCTGTTTAAAGCCCCCTCCCCCCTAATGTGTGTTTCTGTAAAATCTCTCTCCCTTCAATGTACTGTAATCTGTTTAACAGAAACATTAGGGGGGAAGGGGCTTTAGGCCTTTATATCTCTCTCCCTTCAGTGTAATCTGCTTAACACAAACATTAGGGGGGAAGGGGTTTTTAAACAATGCTGTGTATAATGTATAAGGTTTTTTACAATTAGATAGATGTAATCCTTGGTATTGTAAGGGTTAGTTTGGTTTTAAATTGTCTTTTCTGGTTGTTACTTACAGTATATATTGATTTTGGTTTACTTGCTTGGTTAAAATACTTTTTGGTATTGTAGTGTGCATTATCCTTAGCGTTGTATACTGTAGGTGCCTTTAAACCCAGTAACCTACTGTATTGTGATTCACTTTGATTCTCCCTAGTGTTTTTTGAGTCACTATCCTTTTCATGTTTAGGGTTGACAGTGTGTGTCGTTCCCTAGTGCTGTTCATTAGTGTTTAAGGGTCCATGCCTCTTTTTTAAGTGTTTTTAAATCATGTACTGTTTATTCATCCCTTTTTGCACTGTGTCAAATAAATAAACAAATATATCAATTGCATACCTGAGTGCTCCCATACGGGTTACTTTTTTCTCTTTTCACTCACATACAGTATGTATATATATATATATATATATATATATATATATACACAGTGTATATATGTATACTGTATATATATATATATATATATATATATATATATATATATATATATATATATACAGTGTATATACTGTACAGTATATATTTATTTCTCTTCATGTCTTTATTTATTTATTTATTTATTTAGATTTATTTATTAATTGTGGGGCTGCTGTGCGTGAATTTTTTTTATTGGGGGTGAGGGGGGTGTTTGGCCCTTGGTGTGAGTTTACGACTTGCAGCAGCAGCAGCACAATTAATAAATAAATATAAATAAATAAATAAATAAATGACAATAAATACATTTGAAATACATTTTTATTGATAGTGTACATGTGCAGGGGGTCTCCGGAGCTGAAGCGCACAGGTTTCAGGTCTGGGGACCCCGTGCCCCCCGAGATACAGGCCCCTTTAGGGGGTGCCGGTATCCCTCTGCTCTGCTTGGTTTACAGGCCGCGATCACGTGATCGGGACCTTTAAACGCAGAGCACTCAGCACTCAGAAACACAGGCCAGCCAGATTTAAACACACACACAATAGGGGGAGGTTTTTTTTTACATAGCTTGCAGGGAAGCTTAACGCACACACACAATAGGGGGATAGGGGGATAGGGGGAGGTTTTTTTTACATAGATTAGAGAGAAGGCAGGGCGTTTTAAAAGCGAGAATAGGGGGAGGGGGTTTTACATAGATTTTATTTATTTATTTATTTAGATTTATTTATTAATTGTGGGGCTGCTGTGCGTGAATTTTTTTTATTGGGGGTGAGGGGGGTGTTTGGCCCTTGGTGTGAGTTTACGACTTGCAGCAGCAGCAGCACAATTAATAAATAAATATAAATAAATAAATGACAATAAATACATTTGAAATACATTTTTATTGATAGTGTACATGTGCAGGGGGTCTCCGGAGCTGAAGCGCACAGGTTTCAGGTCTGGGGACCCCGTGCCCCCCGAGATACAGGCCCCTTTAGGGGGTGCCGGTATCCCTCTGCTCTGCTTGGTTTACAGGCCGCGATCACGTGATCGGGACCTTTAAACGCAGAGCACTCAGCACTCAGAAACACAGGCCAGCCAGATTTAAACACACACACAATAGGGGGAGGTTTTTTTTTACATAGCTTGCAGGGAAGCTTAACGCACACACACAATAGGGGGATAGGGGGATAGGGGGAGGTTTTTTTTACATAGATTAGAGAGAAGGCAGGGCGTTTTAAAAGCGAGAATAGGGGGAGGGGGTTTTACATAGATTTTATTTATTTATTTAGATTTATTTATTAATTGTGGGGCTGCTGTGCGTGAATTTTTTTTATTGGGGGTGAGGGGGGTGTTTGGCCCTTGGTGTGAGTTTACGACTTGCAGCAGCAGCAGCACAATTAATAAATAAATATAAATAAATAAATAAATAAATGACAATAAATACATTTGAAATACATTTTTATTGATAGTGTACATGTGCAGGGGGTCTCCGGAGCTGAAGCGCACAGGTTTCAGGTCTGGGGACCCCGTGCCCCCCGAGATACAGGCCCCTTTAGGGGGTGCCGGTATCCCTCTGCTCTGCTTGGTTTACAGGCCGCGATCACGTGATCGGACCTTTAAACCAAGCAGAGGGCTACCGGCAGCCCCTAAAGGGGCCTGTATCTCGGGGGGCACGGGGTCCCCAGACCTAAAACCACCGCGGTTCAGCTCCGGAGACCCCCTGCACATCTACACTATCAATAAAAATGTATTTCCAATGTATTTATTGTCATTTATTTATTTATTTTTTGGCGGCTGCTGTGTGTGTGTATTTTTTTATTGTGGGTAGCGGGAGGGTGGGTGAATGGGGTATTCGCCCCAACGATGGTTGGGGAGGGCTTGCGGGGGGGGGGGGTGTGGTAGCGGGAGGGCTTAACCCCTTCATGACCGTAGCGGTATTAACTGCTACGATCGTGAAGGGGTTAAGTGCACCCGCAACCCCCCCCCCTCCCGCAAGTCCTAAACTCACACCAAGGGCCAAATACCCCCCTCACCCATCCCCACTACACACAATAAAGCGGGCACGGTGGGTTAACCCCTTCATTGCCTTAGCGGCTATCCGCTATGGTAATGACGCAGCATTTTCCGTATTTTTAATAATATTGATCAGGAGAGGGGGGGGGGGGGGGTTCCCTGAGCATTAATCATTAATTTCTGGCTCAGGGAACCCCCTGCTCACTTTACAATATTATTAAAATAATGCTTCTTTACCATAGCGCATAGACGCTAAGGTAAAGAACGAGTGTTTATTTATACTGTATATTGTATGTGTTTTATTGATAGTGTACATGTGCAGAGGGTCTCCAGAGCAGAAGCGCACAGGTTTCAGGTCTGGGGACCCCGTGCCCCCCGAGATACAGGCCCCTTTAGGGGGTGCCGGTATCCCTCTGCTCTGCTTGGTTTACAGGCCGCGGTCACGTGATCGGGGCTTTTAACGCAGAGCTGGATACCGGCACCCCCTAAAGGGGCCTGTATCTCGGGGGGCACGGGGTCCCCAGACCTAAAACCACCGCGGTTCAGCTCCGGAGACCCCCTGCACACCTACACTATCAATAAAAATGTATTTCAAATAATTTTTAATGTGTGGATGTTTGCGCAGAGAGAGAGCAGCGGATCTCTCTCTGCTGCAAACACATCTCGCCCCCGCCGCCCATACAGTACTGTAGTATCATTTATGTATGTGCATATACAGTACAGTACAGTACTGTACAGTACTGTATGTTAGGGCTTACAGGGGTTGTTGTTATACAGTATATATATATATATATATATATACTGCATTACAATTCATTATAGGGGACGGCTTCACAGAGAATAGCTCGCAAGCGCCACCATGTGTATTTTGACGGCATTGCAGTATTGTAACCAGCCGGAATAAAAAGCTTAAATTCCTGCCGGAAAATAACGCAATGCACTCTGGCTGAAAAATATCAGAAACCTGAATACACCCGAGTATACCCGAATTCGCGGGACTAGCCGTGCTCGAATAAAGTGTGTCGCCAGTGTACATGGATCGCACTATACAAATAAAAATATACATACAAATTTGTTCATTTCCTTCATAACATTTGAATATTTCCTTGTAGCTGGACCTAGTTTAATTTAATCCTGTCGTTTCCCCCCCCCTCAGCCCCCCCATTCAAAATGAAATCAAGATTCAAGATACATTGCAATATGGGCACTCAATCATTACATTTGGTAAATTGATTGTAGCAATACAAACATATACCCCTGAGGAAGAGAGCAGAGCACTCTCGAAACGCGTAGGGTGGCGATTTTAATACCCAGCACATTGGTGTCAGTATCCCCACACATTGGCGAATCTGTGTGTGCCACTAACTGACTAGTTTCCCGTTGCCGACGGCGTGCCGAATCAGCTGCTGCTGTTTACCATCTACCGGATGTCCTCTCCAGCGTGCTGCAGGAGTTCCTGCTTGACGAGTTACATCCACGAGCAGACGGAGACGCCAGTTAGCAGAGAGCAACTTAAAGAAACAAGAGGGGATACTCTCTAAATTATCCACTTCCTGCAAACCTATTCCATCTGGTGAGAAGGCATTGCAATCATCATCATTGATGCTACGGAGTATTAGAACCATTAATTCATTCATTTTATTTGTTCACATAATATATGTCCATGTGTATTGTGCAATATATTAATTATTAACTGTTATTAAATGTTTTTATCGTGTTAAATTCACCTATCCAGTTCTCAGCTGTTATATGTTGTCCTAAGTGTTGTTTGTCTCATATTCTACAGTATTACGCTATGTGTTGTGCTCTTTCTTTTCTTTTAAGCACACCGTGAGGAGCCACGTTTCTTCACAGCCAACAGGCTTGGTTTTCGTATATCCTTTTGTAGTAGTTGTTAATATAGGCGCCCACGGATACTATCCTTTGTCAATACAAATAAGACAACGAACCAATGAATGCATCTGCATGTCATCTACAGAATTCCGAATCTGCTTCACTTCGATGTCACATGTCCTACAGATAAGGATTCTGTCTAATGACATACATAAACACACTAAGCTTGTCACTTTAAGATTCCTGTCTAGTTTTACATGGATTCCCTAGAGATCTTCTTGCTGTATTACACAGATTTCAAAACAAATTATGGGATGGATGAAGAGAATCCTCACAAATACATGTCATTAAAGACATATCCTTACCAATATCCCTGGTTTTCAGCTGGACCACTGTATTACTTACCAGAACTCCCTCCTCCTGTCTCTGTACGTTCTCCCTACCTACCAATTAGATTGTAAGCTTCTCTGGGCAGGGACTCCTCTTCCTTAATGTTATGTTTGTCTAAAGCACTTATTCCCATGATCTGTTATTTATATTATCTGTTATTTATTCGATTACCACATGTATTACTACTGTGAAGCGCTATGTATATTAATGGCGCTATATAAATAAAGACATACAATACAATACAATACAATAGTGACAATAAAATGGATTATGTATGTTTGGGGACCTGTGGAAGACATTCATAAGGTTTTTATCTTTTCTTTACTAAGTACATTGGACGCCATTTGTACCCATTATAACTTTTATTCTGTCTGGTTAGT
The DNA here is from genome assembly GCF_040206685.1 of Ascaphus truei. Taxonomy (NCBI): domain Eukaryota; kingdom Metazoa; phylum Chordata; class Amphibia; order Anura; family Ascaphidae; genus Ascaphus; species Ascaphus truei. Next base: position 139,399,116 of record NC_134484.1, read on the forward strand.
AATATAAATAAAATGAAAGCGGCATTCCTGAGGTTTCATTGTACAAATCAAGGAAATATTGAAGATACGTGTTTGGGTTCCATCCAGAACCATTGTCAAGGATGAGCATATAAGTTAATTACTTTGTTTGACAATTTTGTCTTATATTGTGCAAATAATAATCCAGTTTTTACTAGTAATTTATTATGTTGTTCTTTAATTGTGTCCCGATATGTGATACCCAAGAGGTATAGGACATTGAAGCTTGATCCCATGACAAAGGCAGGTAATGCAGGATTAAGCTTGATTAGTGAATCCTCGCCTTAGAATTCTTATTTCCCAATCTGCCCTTAAAACACAGGGAAAGAATAAATATTGAAAAAAATCAGTTAAAAAAATTGATCCCAGCCCAAGGTAATTATATATTTTAAAATTCATTTCCTGATAACACTTTTCTCTAAGAGAGAGATGACAACAATCATGTCCACTTTGTGTTTGCTATATACACCCTCAATGCATAAACAGGGCCATCGTGAATAGAAAATCTACTTCTTTTTTTTTACTGCAAAATAATTTCCAAAACATTATATGAACAATGTTCTGATGCCTTTATACACGAGTTATTTTTCGAAGATTCATATTTTTTTTTTCTTGGAGCTCTACTAAATAATTAATTATTTTAAAAGGATGTGGTACAGGATTTGATGGCAAGCAGTCAAGCCCCCTACTGTTGGAAGATGTGGCATTTCAACCATCTATGCTAAGTATCATTAATATGCAAGTGCTTATAAAATATTTAGCACATCTGATTTCAAAGCCTTTCTTAGGCAGAATTGAGAGCACAACGTTGTAATAGAAATGTTGAACAGCTGACATTAATTAAGACTATATTCATCACCATTCCAAAGAAATCTACAAACCTGTAAAATAAAAAAAATAGGGCATATTTCATATACAGTATGTAGCTGCAGTCTGTAGAAATGCATTTATTTTGCTTATGATTGAACTATAAGTTTTACAGTGGCCCATATTTATTGATGATGAAGATATCCAAATTAATGAACACATTGATTTATAGTATGCAGAACACATTTTTTTTATTTGAATATTTTCACATTCATTACAGCAACTGAATAGTAAACCGTCTGTGACATACAGTAGCAGATCATGTTCAAGAAATAAACTCAGTTACACCACCAGTAAACACATTGATGTGCAGTATGTTTCTTATTTCACACATTTATTCACATGTTTTCATTTAACCAATAGATGTTAATGTTTTCTCCATTTTAATATCTATTTTCGACCATGGTAGGCTAAGTGAAACAATTAACTATACAATGATGAATAGCCCATGAGTGACTCATGTTGGTATGGTACTGTACATAGTTAGGAGTGGGTTTAGTTTTCTTTGACTTTTAATTAACAATCCAGTTCAATGGTAATAGCACTCAGTCAGTTGTTACATGAAGAATTATATATCAAAAGTTTGGTCCAGGTGTATTGCATACTATTTTATATTTATGAAATTAATCATGATAGCATTATCAGGTAACCTCTAAGGAAGGACATTGGGGTGAATGCCCAGGTGGCAGCTGCAGAAGCTGTGTGTCAGTGGTGATGCACTGTGGGCATTGCCCCATCAAGGTCACTTATACTCTTTTATTGGGAAAGCCCTTATGTTCAAAGAAACATGAAGGTCCCAGTCAAGATCCTGCTCTTCGTTTACGCCCACATCCACAAAAGGGTGCCAAGTTTTAGCAGGCCTCAGCTCCCATTCATATGAATGGGAGTGAAGGTGTGCTAAAGCTTAGCATTCTTTTGTGGATCTGGGCCTTAGATGTTTGTTATAAAATAACATTCAGCTCCAGTGATGTATCATTAATTTTCCAGTAAATATGAGTGTTGACAGTGGTTATATTAAAAGATATAGTAAAAGATGCATCAGAAAAGCTTACTCTTGAATGATCCATGAGCTCTAAGCGAGAATCCCTGCTTGTACATAAAGATAAAAAAAGAAAAGACGCATAATTTGGAGCCAACACATAATGTTGCACGATTGCCATCACTATATAAGTCTGAGTGGAATCAGGTTCACACCATTCTGAAGAAGCATTGGTCGATATTACACATTGATGATGGATTGTGTAAATGTATTAGCCCTAGGCTGGATATGATGGAACCAAGTTCCCCCAATCTATATGACCATTTAGTTCAGAGCCATTTTGGCAGGTTGTATATTACACACAATTGAACCACTGGATCTATTCCATGTGGTAACTGTAAAGGATGTATATATGTGAAGTCAACTGCATTTTTCTGAGATAGTGCAGCATGTCATCAATATTATATCAAATAATGTATTAATTATTTATCTTTGGGAGAAATGTATGGACTTGCTTGCCCTTGTGGTCTAATATACAGTGGAATGACGACAAGACAACTATGCAGGTGTATTTTGGAACACGTCTGTAACACTTGAAATGCAATTAAGGATATTAAGTGTAACCCTTCTATGGTACCCCACCCGACATGAGATTGGGGGGTACACTTCTTCTGGTCACTCTGAGTGGTCTGGGTGCTGTGACCTGCTGGTAAACAGGAGGGCTGAGGGCTCCGCGGTGTTGTGGGGAGAACCAGGACAGGGACAGGAGGTGGTGTGGGACAGGTTACCTTGCTCTCTCTGGGTGGTGCAGTGCCTCCAGCCAGTAGGGATCCCCTGGGGTCTCCAGAGGAGAGACCCCCACTGACACTCCATTCTCCTCACACCAGGAACAGTGATACACACACACAGCAGCTTCTTTCTGTGGTTCTTTATTCAGAGCAGCATACACAGCATACAGCAGAACATCATAGGCCTGATCCTGCTCTCTGCATTTCTGCTCATGGCAGCTTAACTTCCACCCCCCTCCTCACCCAGGTGGGGCAGGAGGGAGAGAACTCTTCTCGGCTTGCTATCTCTCTGAAGACTCCTGATCACTAACTGAATTTGGGAATATGTCTCAATTTGAATATCCTCAGGGAGTGTTTCTAGCTTTGAATCATTACAACTCAAAGCTGGATACCGATTGGCACACACACACATTAGGGGGTGTTCCAACCCATATCCACCCTTTGGATTAACACATTCAAATGTTGCTTAGGCCGCCTCTGAATATTGCTACAATACTTCAGAGCTGAAACTCACAAACAGGCCAACTGAAGGAATTAACCTTTCCACTGCCTGTTCTAACAGGACTGACAGAGGAAAGGCCCAGAATTAGCAATAGCTGCCGAAGGCCAGGCTATATAAGAATGGAAAAAAAGTTAACTAATATTGCTAGACACTTCCTATCCGTACGTAGAGCCTCACCGTCTGGGTTAAGAGCATGGCGTATTCAGAAAATATCAATGGGGAGTAGAAAAAGCAAAATGTTCTTCACCAAAAAGAATCCAGGTGGGTTTTTATTTTAGATAGTGTTTGTCCCTAAGGGACTTAATGAGGAGCTTTCATATTCTGTGTTTTAATGGGGTGATATGTATCGATATGAAATGCTCTTATATTTATTTATGATTGCTCCTTATGGTATTGATACCTTGTACTGACGCTGAATATTGGAGCTCTTATGTGGGGATACGTTATATTTATTTTATCCAATGATTTCATAAGGAATCCACATATTTTGAATTTTTATGAAGGGTAAAGATTTTTTTGTGCAACACCACGTTTTATGTATATAGTATTGGAATTGATTGGTTCCTTAGGGTTATCATGCTGGGATATTAAGACATTAAGATGCATTATATGATTGTAATTGGACATATATTCTGACATTCTGGGGCTTATGCAGAGAGGAACGTTACAAAAAGTTTAAAATGGCTGTAAAATAGCCACAGATTTGCCGTTAGTGAAGGTGTTATGCAGAGAACGTCGTTAACTCATTTCGGCAAAAAACTGCAAATTGCCAACTTTTCCTGGCTATTTGAAACTCGCCATACTAATGCACATATTGGCGTGTTCCAGCAATTCGGAGATTCTGGAATACCATGCTATATTAGCATGGCGAGTTTCAGGTTCTCGCCACGAGTTTGGCGAGTTTTACAGCTCTGAAAATTTTTCAGAGCACTTTTAAAAATCGCGCCATTTTCTCCCGAGATTAAGGATTTCTGGCAAGTTTTTTTGCCAGAAGATGGCGCTATTTCCTTATCTATGCTCTCTGCATGAGCCCCTCTATGTGATATATAATGTTAGTTTCGTCTGTACATAAGTATATATTTGTGGTATTGGTATTAGTATTTAATTTGCCTTATATCTAGGGGTGATCTACTCTCATACTATCTGGTTGTAAAATATTTTTAAGGACTTGTGTGCCGCCTTTAATTACTGTATGTAATAATTTATCATATTTGTATTTTTGAATGAATATATATGAGTGCCCCGTCTTTGGAAGATTTCTGTATCTCCACCTCTTTTTCGTCATATATTCACCTAGTATCATCCTGGGTACACTTCTTTTGGATATTTAGGTTTGATGTGTATCATTATTTGCAGTATGTATGTTGTAGTGCCCCCTTTTCCGTGGCGGAAGTGTATGCGTTTCAAAAACCGGAAGTGTAATGCATTCCAGAGGCCATGACATTATCTAGTAAACACATTAATTTAAATTATTTGCCATTACATAGTTACATAGTAGATGAGGTTGAAAAAAGACATGCGTCCATCAGGTTCAACCTATATTTAATTAACATTATTTTTTGCATCCTGATGTGAAATCTTGACTGCTAAAACTCAACCAATGAGTGTTATCGAAAAATGCTTAGCTCATTACATTATTTTGCATAATTTCCAAATAGTGTGTATCAAGTTAGGTAAGGCCTGATAGCGTTCATTAAAAGGTATGCGAATATTTCCTTAAACTCCCTATGACACCGATCCACAGAGGTTGCTTATTGATTTAACGAGGCGTTAACCTAAATTACTGCCTCATTAAGTGCTAACATGCATCATGAAAGCTCAATAATTCAGTGTTAAGTGCTGTTTCTGACTGGAAATGGCAATATGCTAACTATAAGTAATGAATGACTTGTATGCCTCCCCAAACACACCTTTATACAACATGTGGAGATAGCTGTGCAAAAAATGGAACACACCTGAGATACCTGGAAAATATGCTCATTTAAATAATTGGACCATACTTTATATATCCTTAATAGCATAATTTTCAGGTGTCTCTCTGATATTCTTTGAAGCCAACGCATGGGAGCGCTAATTAAACAAGCCAATGCTAATGAGAAATTCAATGGTTGTTGTTTTTGCATATAATTAGAGTTGGGGATATGCGGTAACCTCAGGAAAAATAACTGCTGTTAATTATTTACTGTAGATAATAGCCTGTTATTAGCATTGAGTTAATGGACCTCTGTGTATCTGTCCTTATGTAGACATATTTTTTAGAGAATATTTAATTATGTGCCGTACAGTCAATGCTGTTTACCAAATTAGTTCCTTACATGGCGTTATTTAGAATGTATATCAGTTTCATGCAAATTATATTTTATTTGGTCTCTTGACCAGTAGATGGCGATATTGGCTTTCTTTTTCAGTAAAGTCACATAGTAAGACTAAAAGAAGTATATGAGTTAAATAGACATACAGGCAGTCCTCGTTTTACAACGCTTCCCTTTACAACGAATGGCTTATCCAACGCTATGCAATGCATACCTATATTCATTTTTACAACGCCAAAATGGCTTATCCAACGCTCTTACGACGCTTTGCAACGTTGTGTATGTGTGTATATATATATACACATTCACATAAACAATGTTGCAAAGCGTCGTAAGAGCGTATATATAATATTATACTATATAATATTATATTATACTATATAATATATTATTTATTATGTTATATTATATATATAATACAGTATATATACTATATAATTTATGTGTGTGCTGCATATCTTATTGCCTGCATAAAATATTTGGTGTATTTTAGTGTTAAAAATGCCTTCAGGAACGGAACCTTTCATTTAAACAGTGTTCCTATGGGAAAACGTGTTTCGCTTTACAACGTTTCACTTTACAACGCCATTTTGAGTAACGCATTGTGTCGGATAACCGAGGACTGCCTGTACAACTAACTAATTCCAGCACCATTTTAGCAGGATTCCAACATGTGATGTATTCAATACAGAAGTAATTCTATTAAGTAGAAATAGCTGTGTTAGTCCAGTTGTGATAGTACAGAGTAAATTAGTATGGTACTTCAGTATTAAATTATATCTTTTTTTTTTTGGATTCACGATTGATATTATATGACAAATAGAAATATAGTGGTCAGACAGCACTACCTTAGTGAGTATGATATTAACTGTAACAATTACAGTATGCAATGGTGCAGCGGGAATAGAAGAGAGGCCCTTTTCTTCTCTAAAGTGTTAAATACTAAAATAGGGAAGTTCCCAGCACTCAATAAACAAGAAACATCAGACAATAAGTCAAAAATATTTTTTTTGCTGGAAAATAGCATGCTCAGCACAAACAGTATACAGAGATAACACAATAACTAAGTGCAAAAAATATATAAATGCAATCAGTGGTCAAAAGATATCAACCTATTTTTGGTTGAGGAACCCTAGAATTACATTGTTAAATTCTGGGGATCCCTGACCCTCGCTCCCCGTCTCTTGTCTCTCCCTCCTCCTTCACCTTATGTTCACGCTCCCCTGCACACTTTCTCCCTTACGCTCCCTCTCCCCCTCTCAAACAGAGACTCTGAGGATCACTAAAAGCCTGTCCTGTTTCCCCTTATCATCGCGGGAGCTCATCTCACCTGGACCCTCCCAACACCCAGAGGGGGAGGGGAGCAGTGATACATATATATATGTATATGTATATATGTGCATATGTATATATGTGTATATTTTATATATATATATATATGTATATATAGATAGATGTAGCCAGGTCCCCTTTATGTCTTCCCTCGCCTGGGTTGTGTGCGGGGGCGAGCGCATCGCCGGAGGCTCCGGTGGCTCTGTTTGCAGGGGGCCGCCATCTTGCATGAGGTTCGCGCATGTGCTGGGCGACTGCGGCGGTCATGTCAGGTTGCGCAGGCGCAGTATAGCAGTCACACGCAGGGCCAATGTTAGGAGGCTCTGCAAGGGACTACAGCCCACAGCAGGCATAGGGGCATGTGACCACGTGACGCCAGGGAGCCAATCGCGTTCTTCTTCAGAGGCAGTTACATTCCGTGCCTTTAAACAAGGAAGGCAGTTGGAGCTGGAACTGAGAGAGGGAAAGGTGTGGACAGAGATCCCCTAGGCCTCAGCTAGGCCCAACTCACCCTAGATTGTGGCTGCTCTAGGGAAGGCTAGAGTGAATCGTGAAGGTGAATAATAAGGCGCGAACAACTAAAAGTGAAATAAAAAAAATCGTGAATGTGTAGAACTAATATAAATCACATATATAAAAGTGACAAATAAATAAGTGAAAATCTAATGTCCCAGCTCAAACCCTCTGGCGGGACCTATCTTCAAGGGTTCCAAGATGAAAAGGGTATTCTAACACTACTGACGAAGCCGGATACAGTTCCTAACTGGGCGAAATGCGTAGAGTGGTGTTTTTTGGTCCTGGAGGCGATCCGTACCTAACCATCCCTGCAGCCGTAACGTCACACGCTCCGACGGGCGCAAGAAAAGCAGAGACAAGCTTCAGTAACAGCCCACGAGAAGTGGAAGTACTAAGGGAGGCGGTGAGCAGTGCCGTGACCCTTCAATTCACTTATTTAAGTGTTATATGCCTGATTTTAACGTGCACATTTTAAGTGCACATTTTATATACTTTTTATATAAAGATTTGGTCTATCAGTCTGATCGCACTATGTAGCTTTTTCCTATCTCTTCCCATATCGTGTCATATCGATTGTGCCAGTGAAGGGGGTTCCTGACAACACACCATACACGGGTAGCAGCCCTTCTTGCAAACGCCTCTTTATTCATCTGCATCTTGGGAGTAAGCTGGGCATACGAGCCAAGAATAGACAACGTGCCTTACTTCAGATTTTCAGACATCTGCACTTATATTTTGTATTTTGTTTATCTTTTCTCCCTTATATGCTCCCCCTGGATTGCTTGAGAATGCTCTAGGGAAGGCCCCATTAGATAGGGACCCTGCCTTTAGTGGTTAGCCAGATTAGGGCCACAGCTGCTTCTGGAGCATCTTGTTATCTGCAGTCTGGGACCATACTGAAGAGAGGGAGCGAATATCACTGCAAGGGTCACTTCAGTGGGAGGTGTTCGGCCAGCGGAGGATATCGTAGGATCGGCGGATCCCTTTACTTCTCCTTGTCAGCTCGCATGGGGGTGGACACACCCGGCAGGTACCTGTTCACCAAACGTGCATCAACACTACTGTATAGTAAGGCGCTGATCATGCCTAAAAGGGAGGGTATCTATTGGGGACACTCAGAGGGTGAGGTAACTTAGGGACTCTTCTGGTACTGTGGAAACGATGTGGGGTACACGGTTATGGGACAAAGCCCTGCGCAGCAAGGGATAGCTGTAACCAGTAGAGTTATTATTTCCTCTGTGTTGATTAGTTCAGCTATGACAGTAAAAGGTTATTTCTATAATCTGTGGGCTGTTATTATTGGTTCCTGCTCGGGGTTATCTTATAAAATTGGGATCCTGTGCAGGTGGAGGCGCGGCCACTTTATCTATTTGTTAGCCCAGGCTCCCAGTGGTGGGGGCTCAGCTCTCTGTGAGCCTACAGGTAACGCCAGCACCAGTAGTCCCTTCATGCTAGAGGGAAAAAGGGATATATATAGCTATAGATATATATATATATCTATATATATATAGATATATATATATATATATTGTATTAGTGCAGCGGTGTGCAAATTGGGGGGCGCGAGACTGACTGCGGGTGCGCAGGGCTTACAGAGGCCCCACGCGCTTCCACAAGGCACTTAAATTAAGTGGAAGCAGCAAAGGTCTCTGTAAACTGCACTTACCTTGGCTCTGGTGGCTTCTTAGATGCATCGCCATGGCAACGCGGCGTTAAATGACGCAGCGAGGTCATGTGACATCACGTTGCCATAGCAACATGACATCATGACACCGGAGCCAAGGTAAGGGGGGGGCAGAAAGAGGGGAACTACCGGAAGGGAGGCGCAAGGAAAAAAGTATTCGCGTCTCTGTATTAATGTGTAGAAAGTGCAGAAGACTTATAATATATCAATAGGTATAATATAAAAATATATTGTATGTATTGTATATTTAATATTACTATATAATATATTGCTATAAAATACATATGACAATATGTCTTTATTTAAAGAATGTCAATAAATGTTTTTTACTTCTAGATTTTGAACCCCATTGAATTGGTGTGGCATGCTTTAAAGCACCATCTGCACAAGTTTGTGAAGCCAGCTAACAAAGATGAATTAGTGAAGGCAATAAATAAATACTGGGATGAATGTCTGAGTCTTGAAACTTGCAACAGCTATATAAACCATCTAAATAAAGTGTTACCAGTAGTCATACACCGAAGCAGCATTTTAAAGCTTCATAGAATTTTATTTTATTTTAATGTTTCCTGAACATTGTGTATTCAATTGGTTTGTACCAAAACAAAATAAACAAAAAAAGTGTTGAAAATTGAGCACCCAATTTGTTTCCTTAAAAATACAGTATATCCATGGCATACCATGCCTCACTGCTCTGTTCCAAGCTTTGTCCAACTTTACTAGCCAAGGAATTAAGCAGTTGCACCAAATTTGTTTTCTTATGGACCTCACTATGGTTTGTTTTGTTTGCTTATAGCTTAATCTGTAGCACATCATAAATAATTTATTCATAATACACAACGTTTCGGCCTCACTTAGGCCTTTGTCAAGTAACTGGTAATTACGTTGTGTATTATGAATAAATTATTTTGCTAAAAACCCGTGGAGCCCTGGATCATCTTTCCTGTTGCTGTATTCTTGGATTGCTGCAGATAGGCCATCCTTGAACCAGGAGCTCCGGCATTACGCGCAAGTATCGCATTTTTTGCATTTATTTGCACTGTTTTGGTGTGCTACATACCCACATACCTTTGCATTTTCCCTATAGCAGCCACAAGCTGGCCTAGTCCAGGGGAGCACTGCTCCCTGGGCACTACCTGTTTCTCAGAGGTCCCTCTTCCGACTGGCGTGGTCCCAGACGCGCCAAATGTATCCACTACGCTGCACGGAGATCCGGCCGCGTGATTGGCTTCTGAAGCCGATGTGTCCCTACTCCCAGAGGCTCATGGGAGTTGTAGTTCCCCTGCAGAGCTTAGGGAGTAATGGCCACCTGTGCATGTGCGAGGTGTAGCAAGATGGCCACCACACTGGGAAACCTTTTTGCATGTGCAACTGCTTCTGCGCATGCGCGGTACTACCAACATGGTGGCGCCCTTGCCAGGAACACCGGTGACCGTTCGCCCGCTCCCTGCATCACACAGCAAAACAGCCACCCCCACTCACGCAGCCCAGAGTTAAGAAAGGGTCTGGCTTCATCCTCCCCCTGGTGAAAACTCCAATGTCCCCGCTTCGGAACATCATAACCAAACACCAACGTTATATAATGAAAATGCATTGCACTCTGTACAATCTTAACACACGCTATACTATTTACACAATCAACTCTACATGAGGTTATACATCTGAGTAAACATCACAATAATTGCGTGTATCTTAGCCCGAGACCACTGCTGAGTCTCATAGTGGGGTGTCCCAATTGTGTCATAGGTTACCCGAGTTGGAGGGTACCTAATTCTAGGTAGCTAGTTTTATTATATTCACAAGGGAATTTGTGCACCCACAGTTTGCCCCTCAGTAAGGTAACTATGATACTGGCTTCAGCCAGATTTTAATTGCACTACTCACATAAGCTTATGTTTATTTAACCCCTTCAGGGCTTTCACATATTTTTTTTACCAGTCCATGGGACAACTATTACATATATTTAGTGTAGGTACCTGCATACGGTTATGCCTTGTCGTGGCATACAGGCTTATAAATGCTTTGGCCAAAGGGTTTAACAAAATAACCTTTTTTCATGAGATTTTTCTTTTAGCCTAATTGGTAGGAGCGCTGGAATCGTTCTTTTTGTTTTTCTATATGTAAGGCCTATCTTTTTACCTGCAGCAAACTTCTATAGGGAGGAGCGTGGTATTATGTACAGCTTCTCACAAATATTAGGCAATCTTTTTCCTTGTTGCATACTCCCTAAGGGCATTTTAGATAAAGTATCTCTGAAACGTCATAGGGGTAGGTTTATTGGCTCATCTGCTTTTATAGCATTTACTGAGCCCCTACCAATTTTACAATTAGTGCTGTGTAATTTTTCAGCCCAGTGTAAATTTTACCCCAGTGTCAGTCTGGACATCACCCTTAATTGAAGAGTACTGTAGGTGAATGTATAATGCTGACAGAGAGAAATATGTGGAAGTTTTATTATATTCACAAGGGAATTTGTGCACCACAGTTTGCCTCTCAGTAAGGTAACTATGATACTGGCTTCAGCCAGATTTTAATTGCACTACTCACATCACCTTATGTTTATTTAACCCCTTCAGGGCTTTCACTAATTTTTTTACCAGTCCATGGGACAACTATTACATGTATTTAGTGTAGGTACCTGCATACGGTTATGCCTTGTCGTGGCATGCAGGCTTATAAATGCTGTGGCCAAAGGGTCTAACAAAATAACCCTTTTTCATGAGATTATTATTTTATTTTAGCCTAATTGGTAGGAGCGCAGGAATCGTTCTTTTTGTTTTTCTATATGTAAGGCCTATCTTTTTACCAGCAGCAAACTTCTATAGGAAGGAGCGCGGTATTATGTACAGTTTCTCACTACGTAATTCTCTGGCTTCTGCCAAGCTTTTCCTCTTCTCCCTCTGGGGAGTAATGCACATAGTCCTGAGGCTCAGCCTCTCCTATTGGGGGTACACATGTCTCTGTAATATCTCTTGGTGACACAGAGCAGGGACTTCTTAGATCCAGAGGCTGACTCACTGGAACCACCCTACTAGGCGTTGTTCATCTGAGCCCTTTACCCGTAGCCCCTCTGGAGGTGCTCCGTGACTTCAGAGTACCCTTAGTACCATAGGATCCTCTACGGTTTCATTCACTATTTTATCTCTGTCTGCATAGTTACATAGTTACATAATAGATGAGGTTGAAAAAAGACTTCCGTCCATCAAGTTCAACCTATGCTAAATGTAGACAACAGATACTTTATCCTATATCTATACTTATTGATCCAGAGGAAGGCAAACAAAAAACCCCATAAAGGGGAAAAATTAATTCCTTCCTGACTCCAAGAATTGGCAATCGGATTAATCCCTGGATCAACATCCTTCCCATGTATACTTATTTGGTAAATCCCTGTATACGTGTCCCATCTAAAATGATGTCCAACCTTTTTTTGAACAAATCTATTGTATCTGCCATCACAGTCTCCATGGGTAATGAATTCCACATTTTAACTGCCCATACTGTAAAGAACCCTTTCCTTTGTTGCTGGTGAAATTTCCTTTCCTCCAACCTCAAGGGATGGCCCTGAGTCCTTTGTACTGCCCATGGGATGAATAGTTCTTTTGAAAGCTCCTTGTATTGTCCCTGAATATATTTGTATATAGTTATCATATTCCCTCTTAGACGCCTCTTTTCTAATGTAAATAAATCTAATTTAGCAATCCTCTCCTCATAAGTTAGAATGTCCATCCCCTTTATTAATTTGGTGGCTCTTCTCTGCACTCTCTCTAGTTCCATAATGTCTTTTCTTAGGACTGGTGCCCAAAATTGTACTCCATATTCAAGGTGTGGTCTTACTAATGCTTTGTAAAGGGGCATAATTATGTTTACTTCCCTTCCATCCATTGCCCGTTTGATGCAAGATAAGATCTTGTTTGCCTTTGCAGCTACTGCATGACATTGGGCACTATTGCTATGCCTGCTGTCTACAAGCACTCCTAAATCCTTCTCCATCAAGGATTCCCCAATATATCTCCATTTAATTTGTAAGTCACCTTTTTATTCTTGTATCCCAAATGCATAACCTTACATTTATCTGTATTAAACCTCATCTGCCATTTACCTGCCCACTTTTCCAGTCTCTCAAGTCCTTCTGTAGAGAAATTACATCCTGCTCTGATTCTATTACCTTACACAATTTAGTATCATCAGCAAAGATGGCGATTTTGCTCTCGATCCCAACCTCAAGGTCATTAATAAACAAGTTAAAAAGCAGGGGTCCCAGTACCGATCCCTGAGGTACTCCACTCACGACTTTAGCCCAAGCTGAAAAAGTTCCATTTATGACAACCCTCTGTTGTCTGTCCTTTAACCAGTTTTCAATCCAGGTGCATATATTATTACTGAGTCCAACTTTCTTTATTTTGTACACCAACCTCTTGTGTGAAATCGTATCAAAAGCCTTTGCAAAATCTAAGTAGACCACATCAACTGCATTACCCTGGACTAAATTCCTACTTACCTCCTCAAAGAAACAAATAAGGTTAGTTTGGCAAGATCTATCCTTCATAAATCCATGCTGACTATTACTAATAATTTTGTTTTCCATTAGGTATTCCTGAATATTATCCCGTATTAAACCTACAAGTAGTTTCCCTACTATTGAAGTCAGGCTTACAGGTCTGTAATTTCCCGGTTGTGATCTACTGTAGCTCCCTTTTTAAATATAGGCACCACATCTGCTTTACGCCAATCTTGTGGTACTGAGCCTGTGGAAATGGAGTCCTTGAATATTAAATATAATGGTTTTGCTATTACTGAGCTTAACTCCTTGAGAACTCTTGGATGTATGCCATTGATCATTGCTGGTCTCAGAGATAGTTTCAGTTATAGTCTATTTGCTAGCTTCTGATTGCTCCGGCTCACCATCCAGTGGTGTAGCCGGTATCTCTAGCTCGTCGTCTCCCACTTTTGGGATAGGCAATAGATAGTTGCGATGCCAGACCTTTACCTGGCAATCTGCGTCTTTTATGCGGTATTGACTCCATCTCGCCAGCGGTTGGCCAGCTTGTGTTTACCGGAAATCCCTAGATTGCGGAGGAGAACGGCATCTACACGACGAATTTCTTGATGGCGGACCTTATGGTCGTAGCACCGTTTGTTACCGGCATTCAAATGAGCAGACCAGCCGGGTACTTCTGGTGCAAGACCCTTGAAACTCGCATCTACATTAAGAATGTAGTGCTGCTCGGGATCGGCATATGTAAGAACGGTTGCCTTTGTTAAACTCTTCTTCAAACCTGTGAACACGTTTCACAGGTGGTTGTCAACTTGTCGCCAAATGGTGTTTGTGCACAGGTGGCTTTTCGGCCGGTATCCTCTGGATATATTTTAAGAAGGTTGTTGAGGACCTTTGCTTTGCTAGAATACCCCTCCACAAAGCGGCGATAGTATCCGCAGGACCCCAGGAATGAGCGTAGCTCCATAACATTCTTGGGTCTGGGCCAGTTCACCATGGCTTCGAGTTTGGTAGGGTCAATTGCTTTTCCATCCGTGGATACTATGTGTCCCACGTAGGTCACTGGAGGTCCAAGGACAGCATCAAACCTTCTTGGCCCTGTTGATCCAGCACTTTTAGCAGCTGTTCCTCATGTTCATCCAGGGTTTTACCAAAGACGATGATATCGTCCAGGTATACTAAACATTCCCGTGGATTCATGTTACCGATGGTCTTTGCCATCAACCGCTGGGACATTGCGGGGGCACCACAAATGCCTTGGGGCATGTGGTGAATTTTCTTCAATCCGCGGAAAAGTGTACAGGTCGGGTACAGTGCGGATGTTCAAGATCCGATAGTCCACACATAAGTGGACGACCCATTTTTCTTCTGGACCACCACAATCGGGGGCGCGTAGGGGCTATGGGATTCCGTTACTATGCCCATCATCTCCATCTCTTGTAGAACGTCTCTCACATCTTCCACATCCTGGGGAGCTATGCTACGGGACCATTCCCAGAAAGGAGTGGTGTCACGTAGCCGGATGATGTGTTGGGCGTTTCGACTGCAGCCCACATTCATTTAGCTAGTGGAGAATACTTCCTGTCGTGCTTCCAATTTGGCCATCAGTCGCTCCCTCAACTCGGCAGTCAGGGTTGTGTCCCCAAAGTCGAATGTTAGCCCGACCGGTGGGTCTTGTACTGCGGCAGTATTTGCTTGCACGGTTATCATCTCGACGGGAGTAACTGGATATATTCGCCCCAATCTTTTCCCGTAATAGAAGGGCATGGGGTAACACAATGATCTTCCTCGGCTCCTCTGAGGTCCATTCCCACACTTCTGCCACGAGCTTCTAGTCTCTGTGGGCGTTGTCCTCAGGCATACTCTCTAGAGAAAAGAGATGATCGACCTCATCCCGGTCTGGATAGCAGCACATTGCGACCATGCGCTTCACTCCCCCCTGGTGGAATCTCGGTTAACCCTGCTTCGAGGTTGTAGAGGAACCCGTGCCCCTCTTGGGCCGATATCTTGCAACATTCTTCGTGTAACATGGGGTGGATTTCTAGAGCAGACAGAGGTAGTTCGCCGGCCTCTTGCAAGAACATGTGAATTATTACCCGCACTATGTCGGTGTTGGTCCCAAAGATGATAGAGGAGCTGGAATGTTCTTGAGGCTCGGGACATATTAGGGACTTCACGTCCATGGGGTGATGCTTGCCCATATTCAGCGGGGGTATGTCCAGCCTAACCTTCACCCCGCCTTCAATGGGGTAGTCATCGTGGCTTATTCCCCGCAGCTTCATCTCATCCGCCGACTGCAGCGGCAAATGTTTAAGATGTTGATCTTCGAACTCTGCCTCGCCAAGCGGAGTAGGCCGGATCCCCAAAAATAGAAGAAAGTTGTTTGGAGTTTGAGCACTGCAAAAAAGATGTTCCTCAGAGGTCCCTCTTCCATCTGGCGTGGTCCCAGATGCGCCAAATGTATCCACTAAGCTGCAGGGAGATCCAGCCACGCGATTGGCTGCTGCAGCCCATGTATCCATACTCCCAGATGCTCATGGGAGTTGTAGTTCCCCTGCGGAGCTTTAGGGTGTAATGGCCGCCACTACAGGACCTCCTGTACATGCGCGAGGAGTAGCAAGATGAAAGACTATTTGCATGTGCAACTGCTTCTGTGCATGCACGGTACTACCAACATGGCTGCGCCCTCGCCAGAACAGCGGCGACCCGCTCGCCCGCTCCCTGCACCACACAGCAGAACCGCCCCCCCCAATCATGTAGCCTGGAGGTAAGAGGGGGCCTGGCTACATAGGTATCCATGTGATCTGGCTAGATCACCTAAGAAGCTTTTGTAGCTCCTTTACGGACTATATTCTGTCTCTGGACATTTCATCTACACGTTTATTAGGATTGGTTTGATCAATTATACAATCACTTTGTACACCTATCAAGTTCATATTATATATTAATATTACTAGTCACATATATTTTGATTCACATAATTAACCCACATTATATTTTTATCCTATATTATCACATTTACTCACTAAGTTAGCCTACTATTTGTTTGTGTTTGTAATTGTTTTTATATATATATATATATATTCACAATGTTATGGTAACGCCTCATTTGCATATCATTTGCTTGTCATTATCACAAACAGCCGTTATAGTTATAGTTAACACTATCCTCTTTACAGGAGAAAACATGAATTAAAGTTTTGTTATTGACCTCTGAAGATACACCTTCAGTCTTAACATGGCGTTTAATTAGAGTAATATCATAGGACTTAACAGAGCTTTGTCTTGGTTTTTCAAGAAGAAAAAAAAAAGATGGCTACTGTGTATTCTGTGCTATGCAAAGCTGTCAACTTTGATACTGCTATATATAATTCATAAATAGAATGGAGATCTCACAAGGGGCTTTTAAGTGGTTTCAGTGTCTCACGTCTGATTTCAGACAAGATATCTGGTCAAACAAAAACAAATGTAAAATTTTGTATCATGACTTGGTTTGTGAAAGATTAAAATAGACTTTTGTTGGAGATGTCTATGGCAGGAAATACAGTTCTAATAAACACTCAGTCACAAGCCTCTGCTCCCCATTAGTTACAAATCTGCTTCTTTTCCAGACAGATTTTCAGTAAACCTCTGGTTAGCACTGATTAATATATAATATATAAATACATCAACTGGATTGGCAATTTTTTGTGAAAAAGCTATTTATTTATTTTATTTTTGTGCACCTCTAGATTTGTTCTTTGCACGTATAAGATACATATGACACATGCATCCTCGTGCATTAAAACAAAATTAGTGTAAACTTATGAGTTTTTTAAAGTATTAAACAGAGCCCTTTCATATTTTGTATATTGCTCCTAATACATTTCCCTGCCTTTTAAAAAAGCCATAGGAGTTTTTACTTAAGGCAATTAGATTATGAACACATACTGAGAACAGTTCTTACATGTGTTGCAGATTAATCTTGTTATTTCTCATTTAATTGAGTGGCTTTCAGATCATCAAAAGCTAAACATAGCAGCAAGCTTCTCTCTCAAGCACAACATCCTGTATTATTGATTATGTGTACATGAAATATGAAGTATTGTAGTGCCAAAAGAAAGTTTACGGCAAAACAAGTGCATCAATTAATCTATTTTTGTACTGTACATGCAGTCAGCAAAGTTTTTCTAAGTAGGTCTGGATGCTTAAGTGGCAAGTACATTTTGGAGCAGTAGACTCTTGTGGGTTAATTTTATTGAATGATGTCACTAGGGTGGAAAGTAAAAAATGTAATTGCCTTAGCAAGTGCTAAGCCATATAGTAGTATAGTGACTAAAATTACATTAGCCTCTTGAGTGTCAGAGAGGTGGCATTTTTTTCTGTTATGCTTGCTAATGGTGGAGGAAGTGGGTGAAATTTGGATCAAATTCAAAGAAGTTGATTGATTTAGTTATCATGTGGTTGACTGGAAATACAGGACCAGCTTTGAAATTGTAGCATTTTCTTCCACTTGCTTGGCAAATTGCCCCTCGTATTTGGTTGAGATTAAAATATCTGTCATCTTTATTTGTTTTTAACACCGTTACCACGAGTTTTGTCATCTGAGTTGTCTCTTTTACCTAATGGTTCTTCTGAAAGATGCATGTGTTCCATGGAAGATTTTAACTATTAGATGCACAATACATTTTTCAGCTGATTAATCTGCCTTTGATATGGTAAGTAGAAAATATGTGCTTACACCTGGTTCCATTTAAGGTCCTGGTTTTAATACAAACATGTCATATTCCTACGTAAGAACCACTGTGTCAGCCTATTTTCCAATCTGCTGTAAATTCTCAGACCCTATTTGATCACTGGCTTTCTTTCATATTTAGAATAGCCTTACGTCTATCCCACGCTTTTTTAAATTACCTTACTGTATTAGCCCCTACCACCTCAGTTGGGAAGCTATTCTAGAAATCAAACAGGCTTTCTGTGAAGTACTTCCCTCCCATCTCCCCTTGGCCTCCCACCATCAAACTTCAGAGCGTGACCACTTGTTCCAGCAATACTCTTTCTCTGAAATATGCTTCCCTCTTGTACTTTATGTCTCCTTCTCTTGCAGAATGACAGGCAACTGATATAGTAAAGATGTACTCTGTTGGAGTTCATATGCTTGCTTTTGTCCAGGTAACGTGTGTGAATGGAGAGTTTGAGACAATGGAGTATGTGTGTGCAGATGCTGCTGATGCCTCCTAGTGAGAAGATGACCTTCAGACAACTAGTACAATATAAATTAATAAATTACTTCAAATGTTCCATGAAATTCCCTAGGCTTAGAAATTTGCAAACATTTTAACATTAGTTATGATGTATTGTAAATATGTTTATATACAGACATACTAACTTTTAGCTGTGCACATATCTAAAATGAAGGCTAAAAGTAAAATGTATAAATTGCATTTATTTCTTCATCAAGCATATGCAAAGGGTAAAGAGATATCTCATCCACAAACTCCAAAATTTGCCCAGTTTTTTTTTTTTTAATGGATGTGAGGACAAGCTTTTTGTGGACATTGGCACAAATTCAAAAGTTTGTTCTGAAGTGTGACTCAAACTTCCAAACAAATGTCAAAGTTCATTTTTTTAACTCATTGGGGCCTATTCTCTAAACTTCGATAACTAGCTCATCGAGGATTTTGGGCAGTTCCCGAATGATTTGGTAAGGTTGCTATTCAGAAAGCTCCCATGACCTACTAAACTAATTCGGGAAGTGCATCTCCCCGAACAGTCTCGCTCCTGCTCAAACACCTCGAGCGGGAGCTGAAAAACAGCTCTGAAGAACCATGTGATGGCAGCCATTTTTTTAAAGGATGTGACATGATCCCTTTAAGTTGATGACACAACCTTTTTAAAAAATGGAAGCTGTCACATGGTACTTCAATCAATCGGATGGGGGGTGTACCATGTGATGCCTCACATGGAATATCTCACAATCCGATTGGTTGTAGTACCATGTGATGGCAGTCATTTTTTTCAATGATGTAACTTTTTCATTATTTACTTAACTTTGCATCGTTTATTCAGCTTTTTAAATTTATTTTGTGGTTATATTTGTCCAGTATAATGAAAGGTCCAGACCCTTAAATAGGTGTTTAGCTAAAGTGTATAGAAATTTAGAAGGGAGGAAAGTAATGCTGTGTTAGTTAACTCATGCTTAACTGTCATGTTACACCCCTCTACATCCTGAAAAAAGGCCTATTTCAGTTTAGGTATGACCCGCGTTAACCTTAATGGACTATTATATATATATATACACACTTTTAAGTTATGGTGGGTGAAAAAAGGCAACAAGAAACCTCCACCGTATTGCATATAGCAAATAAAAATATCACTTCTGAGCACATTCACATGTCATAGGCAGGTCTGCAACCCTGCCTTTCACCATTATCCCCAGCATACAGTGCTTCATGGGTATGAGAGTGTGTGTGTGTGTATGGGTATGAGAGAGAGAGTGTGTGTATGGGTAAGAGAGAGTGTGTGTAAGAGAGAGAGAGAGAGAGAGAGAGAGAGAGAACGTGTAGGATACCAGAGGTACCCCCCACCCAGTCATCCCCCCCCCCACCCAGTCAGTCATCCCCCCACCCAGTCAGTCAGTCATAGCCCCCCAAACCAGTCAGTCAGTCAGTCATACCCCCCACCCAGTCAGTCATCCCCTCCCCACCCAGTTAGTCAGTCATCTCCCCCCACCCAGTCAGTCATCCCACCCCCTCAACGCCCCAGTCAAAAGTCAGTCAAAAGTCAAAGTAAGTCAGGTAAGATCCCAGGCGGGATTGCTGCTTTAAATATTGTGAAGCGAGGGCATCCAGGCACTAGTTAAGGGGTGCAGGAAACTAGTCATTCACATCTGGCTTTTTTTTCTAGATTCGACATTTATACACACACACACACACACACACACACACACAAAACAAGGACTAATTGTAGTATAATGTAATACAATAAATAAACGTATGTCAAAAACGAATGTTCTTACTAGGAATTTATTCAATTTATTTCATTTATGGTTTTTTTAAATGCGGGACTGGGGGCGGGATTAGAGGCGGGGTTGGGGGCGGGACTAGAGGCAGGGTGGGACTAGAGGCGGGATTGGGGCGGGATTAGGTGGCGAGTAGATTTTTTGGTTCGGCGAGTAGATTTTTGGGTGATTTGTCAAGCACTGTATATAATCATAGAAAAGGAACAAAAGGCACTCCGTAATAGCAGTCACTGGTGTGGGTGCAAATCCTATAAGGAAGAATAAGCAATATGATACCGTTTTGGAGACGAAATCAGCAGGCAGCACTCCAGAATTGATCAAACAAGTGTATTGAAAGAATAGACACAAGACCAACGTTTCGGTCCACGAATGGGACCTTTCTCAAGGTGGTGCAATTACAGGACAGAAGTGAACACATATATATATATACCCCTTGAACCCTCACATAGAACAAGTGCTGCACATTACAATGATTGCACAGCGTGATGGCAAATACAGTACTGAACTGGAGTGACCTCAATGTGTACAGCAGCGCAAGGAGCTGCCTACGTGGTGGAACGCATCTAGTGCGCATGCGCGAACTCACTGCTCTAATTCTATGCCTGTCTTGTGTTCCAGGCTGGAGCTGAGGGTGCATGTGTACAGGCAATGAGAGGCAGAAGAGCTGTCAATGTGTCAATGCGCGTGTCCTGATATCTGGGCTCCCTCTGCTATGATGTACATAGCAGACTAATGTGAGACATCAGGGAAGCCACTGCAGGGGGATTGAAATGACCACAGTGGCTCATAAGCCAAGAACTGTGTGTTTATGCCCCACAGATGTATGTGTGGCAGAAGCCATAGAGCTGAACTGAAGTCCCTATCCACAATGCTGCAGTGTCACATGAATGGCAAAAAACTTGCTAGCTAGGGCACATGATACATATAAAGTCAAGGTCAGACATGCAATGCCATAAATAACTCAATAACCCGTTATGCCAACGTGATAAGTGAAGAAAAATATATAAATGTTAAAATGACGATGTGGATGGCTTTGGTAACACATGGACCTGTCATCAAATAAGTGGCTGTTTCCGTGGACCTAACAAGTGGCCAACATGAGCTGCCTGGACATAAAGCAGTAGAGGGAGCATCATTAGACAATTGTAATAGAACATATGAGATGCATATCCTGGGTATGGCATAGAAATGACACTACTGCTAGATAATGCATTGACCGCCTGAAAGTGAAAACATGATAGCCATAAATACAGAACATGCTCAATATCCAAGAACCTTTACATTCAGTCTGTTGTGCAATCCATGTCCAAGAGGGTATATCCAGGTAGTTTGCCCATGGAAGATCCCTATATGCAAAATAGGCTCCCTGTTGGTAGAAAACACCTAGTAAACAGAGTAAAATTATGCCTATTTGAACAAGCAGTGATAACCATCACAGTTAGGTAACCAGCAATGTGTGAATCATCTGTCAACATAGCCTTACTCTTCTGGGGATGTAAAATCACCTATAGCAGGCCGCTATGACATAAAAAAGCAGAAAAGCATGTACGTGAAACACATATAATAGGTTAACCAGTTGTGGGGATGAAAAATCACCTAGAGTCAACATGAAAATACCCGCAAAGGCTGGTTTAAAGGAAACAACTTAGTTAAAGTCTTCATTCAGACCCCGTGGACTGAGTGTATCCAAACTATGGATAGTTCTTGCTTCCAACTGTAGTAGTGCCCGATTCCTGTCACCAACTCTCGGGAATGCGTGGACCTGGGCGATCAGCATACATCTCAGCATTGCCCAGCTATGTTTCTTCTCTTTGAAATGGCGAGCCACTGGTTGCTGTGTAAGATCCTCGCTGTTGTCTGTGTTCGCTAGAGGTTTTCTAATTGCAGACTGATGCAGACTTAGACGCTCCTTTAGCATGCAAATAGTTTTTCCAATGTAGTAGAGTCCGCACGGACATTTAATAAGGGGACACAACAAACTTGGAATCACAGTTCAGGAACGCTTTGATCTTCAGACGATTTCCCTGGTGAGGATGCGGATAAGTCTTGCCAAGAATCATATACTGGCTTGACTCATCCACATCATTTGTAAACTCCTGCTGGCCTATTAAGCCAGGACTGTTTCTTTGCATACTTGAAAATCGGATCTGCCTGAGTCAAAAACTCACTCAAATTGCGGCCTCTGCGGTAGCAGAAACGAGGAGGTTCCTTAAAGAGATGGCCGATTTGTTGATCCCTGGATAGAATGTGACTATGTTTGAGGATAAAACATACAGAACACCTACAAGCTCATATTGAACCCCCAAAATAACCACAACAGATATACAAGCATATAAGTGTCACAGAGGAGTGCTACTGAGCATGGCAATATATATTTAAAACCAGAGACATATATATTTAGGCACTGTACCGTGTATAAGTTTCACTGGATGTGCACTGAGCTCTGTCTGTGTTTCATGTTCTGTCTCTGGTTTTAAATATGTTTGAGGATAGTTTGCTTAATATAACCAGATGCTGTGGTGAAAGTACTTTTAATGTTGAAACGGTTATCGCATGCTATATATATACAGTATATATATAATATACATAATATATATATATATATATATATACACATACACACAGTCATGTGAAAAAGAAAGTACACCCTCTTTGAATTCCATGGTTTTACATATCAGGACATAATAACAATCATCTTCCTTAGCAGGTCTTAAAATTAGGTAAATACAACCTCAGATGAACAACAACACATGACATATTACACCGTGTCATTATTTATTTAACAAAAATAAAGCCAAAATGGAGAAACCATGTGGGAAAAACTAAGTTCACCTTACATAATGATTCAATAGCTTGTAGAACCACCTTTAGCAGCAATAACTTGAAGTAATCGTTTTCTGGATGACTTTATCAGTCTCTCACATCGTTGTGGAGGAAGTTTGGAATTGGCTGTGAATTAATGTGTATTAGTGTACACACTATCTTTATTTATTTATTTATTTTGCGCTCACCGAAACCTACTATATTTACTACATGAGGATCAAGGGAGGATCCTTCCAAGGTTGGGCAGCATCCACGATTCGGGCCAGTATTGTACCATTGGGTTTGTCCTATCTGTGAATTTACTGTGTACAAGTTTTAGAGGGAGTGCCCCAGTTATTTTCTAGTGTTCCATGACTTAACACTCTGCCAATCAATGGGTAGCGGGAGGGGGGTTGGGTAGTGGCCCCATGATGTGTGTTATTAGGCGTCCTGGGTGGGTAGTGGTGGAGGGGGGTTAACCCCTTAATTACTATAGCAGTTTCTAAGCGCTAAGGAGATTAAGGGGTTAATGGTCATTAGTTTGTTTTGTGATTATACTGCTGCTGCCCATGGAGGACATGGAAGACAGTGATGAGCATGGCCTTCATCCAGACAGGTGTAAGTAGAACTTTTATTTACTTTATGCTGGATAATGTTTTATTTTTAATGGGCAAATGAGCTGTTATCTAGATCTGGATAAGAGTAATTTTGCCCGTTATTGTACTGTGTGTGTTTGGGAGGGTTGTTGGGGGTAGAAGAGGTGGGTAGTAGGGTTGTTGTATTTTAATGTCTCTTGGGGGTAGAAGGATTGGGTGAAGGGGGTAGTTGCCCATGGGTGGGTGGTAAGGCCTCTCGGATGGGTAGCGGGAGTGGTTAACCCTTCATTACCATAGCGGTTAGCACCGCTATGGTTGTCAAGGGTTACCTCCTCCTGCAACCTTCCCGGCAGGCCTAACCACCCACACTGGGGAAACTTCCTCCACCCCCTGGATCCCCAACAAACCGGGTACTCAGGTTTAACCTTTTCATTGCCATAGCGGCTAGCTGCTAAGGTAAATAAGCTGTTTTTATTTACATTTTAATAACAGTGTACGGTAGCAGTGGGTCTCAGGAGCTGAACCGCATTGATTTCAGTCCCGGGGACCCCTGCTTCCCAAGTTGAAGGCCCTGGTATGGGGTGCCGGTATCCCCCTGCAATGTTTAAATCTCCCACGTCACATTACCGGGATATTTAAACGCAGAGGAGATACCGGCACCCCATACCGGGCCCTGTATCTCGGGAAGCAGGGGTTCCCTGAGGCTGAAATCAATGTGGTTCAGCTTTGGAGACCCCCTGCTAGTACACTGTTATTAAAATGTAAATAAAAGCAGTGCGGTCACCTGTAAGAGCTGTGCAAGGATGTGCAGCTCTCTCTGTGCAGCTCTTACAGACTGCCGGTAGATCGCACGCATCGCATTTCATCTTCTATTAATGCTTCCACAAACACTAAATACAAGAAGTGGCGATAGTCTTTAAGTATCTCCTCCCACTTGCTGCTGAAATGCAGGTTGAGTTGTGATTTCAAGCTCCATGTTGACATTCTGGGTTATTTTAGCTTTAATAGCTTGCCTTTGCTGCTGTGAGGATGTGGACGCTACAACCGCTGACTAACACCAGACTTCATGCGGACGCCACCGACGTGACGTGCTGTGACGTCACGTCGGTGGCGTCCGCATGAGGTCTGGTGTTAGTCAGCGGTTAGGCAGCAGATACGTTTGTATTATTCACAGCTACTTATAGCCTGTCTCTGGTACTCACTTTCTGTGATCCCTTGGTACTATTTGCAACATAGTGGTATTATTGTGTACTCAGCCTGCTACTTTAGTGTGTTACACATTACACTGAGCTGCGGTCTGTGGTTAATGGTGTGATTTATATGGATGTTATACATACAGTGCTTACTATTGCCTATTTGTCCTATCATTACTGAGCCAATTATGGCGTGATACATTTTGCAACTTTATTGTATGACACCATTTACCATCCAGCTACTTTATAGTGATTTATGGAGGGCTACATTAGAGTGTGACAAGAGCGTTTGGTTCGCTGTGCATTTAACCCTGTCATTACTAGCCAGCACTATCACTAACCGCACTAGCACCTTCCAGCTTGGGGAATATTTTATTCTAAGTTTTAATTCACTTTTACGTACTTTTCACTTGTTTCGGCGTATTGATATCCTAATAAACATTTATTATTTTCATTTTAATAGGATAGACGTCCTGTCGCCATATAGCCCTGACTTTTGTGGGTGACTGGCATCAGTTAGGCTACTCTAAGGATTACTATATCCTCCCTACTATTCATTATTGTTGCACCATGAGTGCGTGCTAAAAAGGGACTTATGTGACCTCGGTCAACATCTTTTTGCATTCTATGTTAATTTTCCCTATGCACCTGGTGCTTACTTTAGATTATTTGTGTGGTATTGAGCGTTATCATCACCTTTATTTCTTCAATACAGGAACCAGGAAAAAGGCTAAGGCAGAAGTGTTTGTGGCAAACACAGTTACATCCAAACAGACTTGGATTAAACTCAGCAATGAAGGGAAGGGCGGGCCCGGCATAAGGGCAGGCAGCCAATCCCAAGACAGGGATTCCTCCAATGCCAGAGCAGAGAGACAGAGTTGCAGTAATTGCATGCACAGGTGCTAGAGCTTGCAAATCCAAGGGGAGGTCTGTCCGAGAGCTCACCACTCTGCCAGAGTGAGCTCCAGCCTAACCCAGGAACGGATTCCTCACACATTTAACACAGAGTGAGTTCACGCATTTACTCCTTTACTGACATTTGTGTATAGGGAAGTCACTGCATGTTCAAACTCTAGGTGTAGAATTTCGGGCAGTATTTCTAATATATCTGATGGATGATATAATTAAATGTTTTAACCCCACTACATGAAGTTTGTGCATATGTAGTAAATAAATATTCCAGGGTATTTATAGGTATTGTAATTGTTTTTATTTTCTATTATATAGATAATTTACATAAAAGTAATCTTGAAAATGACTTACAGTACAATACATTTACATACCTGTTGCCCGAGTTTTGTTTTTCAAATCTGTTCTATGTGATACAGTATGGAAGATACCAACAACAATTGTTATCAGGGTTTTTTAAATCGAAATGTAAGCATTTCTTGAATAAAGTAAGACAATTAATCATATTTTATGAGCTGTAATGCTTTTGAATTCATTGTTTTGGGTATAATTTAAGATACAATATTACAACTCTACCGGTCCATGCATTTATTCTGATTGTCTAAATTACTGATATGTATCCCCATCAACAAATGAAGAAAATACTAGTTCTTTATTTAAGCCATTCAGAATACTAGATATATAGTCTAGATGTGCTTTTCGACAAAGTATATTGAAAACTGTAGCACAATATGGGTAATTGCCCGTATATTATGCATTGAAGATCAATGGATACAATCAAATAGTGCAAAACAGCAAAGCTTCCATACAAAACTACAGCATAAGAGTAATTTGTACTAAAACTATTTTATAGCAACAATATATATGTTTCAGATGGTTTTCAGAGGCACCATGTCAGGTGAGAGTTGTTCTCCTTTGCACAAGGCAAACCATACTTTACAGCAGTGTTACTTTGACTATGATAGTTCTACATTCGGATAATGCTGTGGTTTGCTGACAGGTATAATTGCACTGCCATTGCACCTGTGTCTAAGGGAAATGCTGGGTTTCTTTAAGCAGCAACGTACAATCCTTTGAGGGACAGCAGGCACCTTTATTTCTTCTTTTCATGCTTTGTGCTTAATTTCCTTGCTTCTAGCTGTAGGCCTGCACTGCTATTTGATTTATTCTCTTCTTTTTCATCTTCCTGGGAAACTTGCTGCACTGCTTGTAGGATGGCAGTTTCCACAATCTGTTTACTGGCATTCTGTAGCTTTACTTCCTCTGGTTCTTTTCCAGATTTCTCACCTAGAAAAATATTGAATATTGTAAAAATGGATATAAACTAATGGCACAAATCACTTGTTTGTGCCTTATGACGCAGTTACATTTCTTAGGACATAATGCTTTTATTTGAGTAATGATTATGCCATTTGCTTTTGAGAAAGGCCCTTGAGGCCGAAACGTCAACTATTGGCTTATAATACATGTTCTAGCAGAAATCCGCAGTGCCCGGGTTTTTTCCTTGTCTTCCTGTGCTGGACATGACTTTAGTCCTATTTATTTGAATGGTTTTGAACTCTGCTCTAGCCACTGATAGTGAGTAGTTGGTTGAACAGCAAAGCTTTTGGAAAGCATATATTACCTACTTGTTTATTTTGCATGTTTTATATTTAAACTGCAATGGTCACAATGCAACATTTTGACATCATATGTCATTCATGTGAATAATCTATTGATCCCTTCAAGTGACGCAAACTGCATTGTTACGGAAACAGCTGCAATTTGGGTCATTTTTACATTGTCCCTTTGCATCAATCTATCAAGGGCTTTGCCCCAGTTTTGATCCACTTTGCACTAGCAATTTAGGGAGTAGAAATAGAAACCGTTAGGGGAGGAGATTGTTAGTGCAATATCAGAACAATATGTACTAAATTTGCCCTACAATTGGTGCAGTTTTCTTTTCTCTATGCTTGAAGTAAATACACCAAGTCTGAGTGGACATTAACCTCTGCTCCTGCAAGATTGGCACCAAATGTAAGAAACAAGATTAACATATTTCATACTGTGCACCTGCCACTGGCAAAAATTTACGCAGAATAAAAATGATGCTGTGTGTTGTGGAGCATTGTACCACCTTGATACATATTGCCAGTGTTCGACAAACCTATACATTTGCACGCCCCGGGAGAGTGGATTTAACATCGTGGCGAGCTCCTATTGACCCAAGCAGCACACGTGTGGTACTAGGTGGCGAGTAGATTTTTTTGTTTGGTGAGTAGATTTTTTGGTGATTTGTCAACCACTGCATATTGCCATAGTGTTATCACCTACTTGTAAGTTTACTTATTATTATTTCACCTACAAGGACCACAGAGATATTATTATATTATATATTAATATTATTTATATTACATGTAATGAACAGTAAGAATCTTAAAATTACATCTGTAATATTTGTATTGAATATTTACAAAAACAGATAGCATCTTTTTAGTTATTTTAATGAACAGTGGTATTTATGTTTCACTTTGTTCTAAAATATCTAAATATATTACAATATTTTAACATTACTCATGTACTGTAATTACCTGTTCAAGAAAACTAGCAGTTCCTGGACATGATCGAACAGACATGAAAAGGCACAAAATGTCCAGAATGCTGATAATTTGTCTCTGTAGTATTTACAAATATATGTCACATAATTTGTGGGGAAATCATTAGTGCTTAAAGTATTAATAGGGTAATACTGTATATGCAGATATTAGCCACTAGATCATTGTGATTTTTGCTCTGCAATGACTGGGAAAATCACACACTATTCATTTATAGATTAATGTTAAGGAGTATTCTCACTTTCTTTAACCATGTGGCATTACTACCTACCATTCTCATGAATGGTTAAGAACAACACATTATATTTGGTTGCAGATTGTCTGGGTCCTTTCCCCTAATTAATGATAAAATATAGGGGCCCCATAACAGCAAAACTTATCTTTTCTCTTCTTCAGTCTTCATACCTGATAGATTTTATGACATGTCAGACTCCTTGCTTTACACAAATGTTGGACACACAATATTTCATTAGAAAACATTATGTAGAATACACCAAAGTATGAGCTATAGCAATGAGCAGCAAACACAAAAATTAAAACCATAACATTTCATTAAAAAAAAAAAACAGAACATATTGCATAATGTTGCAGTACACAGAAGATCTTTGTCATGAAGCCAGACCCTGTATAAATGGAAAGGCTATTCAGTGCATTGTCGACTTACAGTAATAAACCAAAACTTACTCCTTTAGGCATCATATTGTAATACTGTAGATCTCTCAAAAGAGTAACTCAGAACTACAGAGATTTGTGCTGAAGCTGTGTATGTATGTGTGTGTATATGTATATATACACACCCACACACACACACATACAGAAAGAAGGTTTTAGAGGGAAATAGAATGTGTAAGGCATTAAGGATCTCAGGTTTATATTTTGTTGCAGATTTTCAATGACTGTAGGTTAACACTTTTCACATAGTCTGCATGTACTGTTTTAACCATAAAAAGCTTTCTAGTTATATTGGTCAATAGTTATATAGGCTTTCAAATGAAGTTTGGTTCATCTATCATTTGCTTACATAGAAAAATAGAGGTGTCTGCTGAAAAAATAATGTTGTAACTGTTTAATCCAAGTCTTTCCCTCAACAATTACAGTACACCTAAAATCATCTCTCTTTGTTGTTCAAATCTAATATATTACAATATTTTAACATTACTCATGTACTGTAATTACCTGTTCAAGAAAACTAGCAGTTCCTGGACATGATCGAACAGACATGAAGAGGCACAAAATGTCCAGAATGCTGATAATTTGTCTCTGTAGTATTTACAAATATATGTCACATAATTTGTGGGGAAATCATTAGTGCTTAAAGTATTAATAGGGTAATACTGTATATGCAGATATTAGCCACTAGATCATTGTGATTTTTGCTCTGCAATGACTGGGAAAATCACACACTATTCATTTATAGATTAATGTTAAGGAGTATTCTCACTTTCTTTAACCATGTGGCATTACTACCTACCATTCTCATGAATGGTTAAGAACAACACATTATATTTGGTTGCAGATTGTCTGGGTCCTTTCCCCTAATTAATGATAAAATATAGGGGCCCCATAACAGCAAAACTTATCTTTTCTCTTCTTCAGTCTTCATACCTGATAGATTTTATGACATGTCAGACTCCTTGCTTTACACAAATGTTGGACACACAATATTTCATTAGAAAACATTATGTAGAATACACCAAAGTATGAGCTATAGCAATGAGCAGCAAACACAAAAATTAAAACCATAACATTTCATTAAAAAAAAAAAAACAGAACATATTGCATAATGTTGCAGTACACAGAAGATCTTTGTCATGAAGCCAGACCCTGTATAAATGGAAAGGCTATTCAGTGCATTGTCGACTTACAGTAATAAACCAAAACTTACTCCTTTAGGCATCATATTGTAATACTGTAGATCTCTCAAAAGAGTAACTCAGAACTACAGAGATTTGTGCTGAAGCTGTGTATGTATGTGTGTGTATATGTATATATACACACCCACACACACACACATACAGAAAGAAGGTTTTAGAGGGAAATAGAATGTGTAAGGCATTAAGGATCTCAGGTTTATATTTTGTTGCAGATTTTCAATGACTGTAGGTTAACACTTTTCACATAGTCTGCATGTACTGTTTTAACCATAAAAAGCTTTCTAGTTATATTGGTCAATAGTTATATAGGCTTTCAAATGAAGTTTGGTTCATCTATCATTTGCTTACATAGAAAAATAGAGGTGTCTGCTGAAAAAATAATGTTGTAACTGTTTAATCCAAGTCTTTCCCTCAACAATTACAGTACACCTAAAATCATCTCTCTTTGTTGTTCAAATTCTTCAATACAAATTCCAATTCCTGATTTTTTATTTGCCATTTGAATCCTGTTATGTTTAATGGGACTTGCTATTATTTACTTAGTAATAAATAGTGTGTACTTACTATTTAGGCAGCGTCATTTGAACATCAAAGCACAAATCAACAATTACCCCTTTTGCCAGAATTAGAAGTGCAATTAAAATGTCTTAAAAAAAGAAATGCCTTAAAGTTTAACAACTTAACTGAGAAAACAAATTAACTGAGCATAAATAGACTACATACCCTTTACCCCATGTATGCAAAATGTATGTATATAGCAACAATAGGAAAGAAAATCCCTGCCCCAGAGAGCAATCTAAGTGGTATGTTGGTAGACTTACAACGACAACAGGTGAGGGAGTATGTAGATGGCAGTGCTTGGCCACAATGTAGGAGCGACTGTGGGTGTGGGACATTAGCCATGAGGTGGGGAAAAATGTGCTTGGTATATACCAAGTGTGAGGGAGTTCCACAGGTAAGGCTAAGGCCCCGCTCCCTCAGTCAGCGCGCCCGCACTGCAGACAGGCGGGGCGCTGACAGACACAGACCGCGATATGCGGTCTGTAGGGAGCCGGGAGCCGGAGCGGGAGGGGGGCGGGAATGGGAGGGAGGGGGGCGGGATCTGATCGTTGTGCCGTCTACCCCCCCACACACATACACACACACACACATATACATATACACATACACACACATACATACACACATACACACATACACTGGCAACACACTTTATTCGAGCTCGGCTAGTCCCACGAATTCGGGTATACCCGGGTGTATTGAGGTTTGTGACTGTTTTCTGCCCGAGTGCATTGAGGTATTTTCCAGGCAGGGATTGAAGCATTTTATTCCCGCTGGCTGCAATACTGCACAGTATATATATATATACTGCATTACAATTCATGAATTTATGCCATCTGGTAGACACGCGAAGCATTGCAGCCTATTAAATCCTAATCATTATCATTTAACAGATCAGCCGCCCATCAGCCAGGCATGAACCCAGGCTGGGAAGGCAAACGCAACGGGGCTTGTCAGAGGTGAGGAGCGGCGCATTCCAGGTATCTGCCAGGTACAAACTGGGCATTTGCTCGAATAAAGTGTGTCGGTGCAGTACATACACACTCACACACTTTAACCCGCAGCTCCTTCCCTGCTCCCCGCCCATGGTGCCTCCCATCTAGCTCCTTCCCTCCCCTCCTCCCCATTTGCTGACTCGCGTACCACGTGACGCGTCAGCGCCGAAAATCACTAGGATCTTGCAGCGTCGGCCGGCTGACGCATCACAGTACGTAGTCAGCCCTGCCGGAAGGAGGCAGCGGGGGCAGGGACCATTAGGGCAAGGGTCTGGTGGTCCGCGGCCGCTCGCCCTGCCGGCCGCAGTGGGTTCGCAGCCTAAGGCAGTGAATGTTAAAAGGTTTAAAGCAAGAGATAACAGTAAAGGTGCAGAGTGCAGGAGTGAAGCAGGGATATAACAAGAGATCAAAGCTGATATGTAGGGAACAGCAGACTAGTGGAGAGTGATGATGGTAAGGAGGAGAACTTTATACTGTGGGTGATCTGAAACTTGATGGGAAGCCAAGAGAGGGACTGCTAAAAAAAAGTCTTTCCTGTTTAGTATAAATTGGACAAATAAGAGTAGAGTACAAACAATATGAACGATTGCTAGAATCATGAGTGTAATTGTATGTGCATGTAATTTAAGATATAAACAACCACCACGCAGGGAAGCTTTAAGGCTCCTCAATAGTGTACTTTCCCACTGACAAGAGAGCCACGAGAACAAACATTTGAATCTACAGTAAGTATAGCTATTCATTTATGATTTGTCTTCTTAAAAATGTAGATCCAAACAGACCAGGGCACAAATAGCTTTACAAATGTGTGTTATACTGTATAGTGATATTGTATTTCAAATGCTATCTCCTGATGCAGCCCGGTACTTTCTCAATTGTATATGAAATGGTTATTCTTAATTGTGAGAAACATCTGGGCTAGTAGATAAGAGGAATTATGGAAAAGATCCAATGTTAAAAGAGGTGGCAAACTAGAAGCCCTGCCAAGCATATTTTAGTACAAACGTTCCGTTATGGAAGCTAAAATTGAGATTAAGCAAACAAGATCACACATTGAAAACTTTTCACAACATCGGATGCAACTTGCATAAATAATTGGGCACAATTGCAGCCAAAGTGCCATCTTCTTTTTTCTCTAAGTATCCAATTATCAATTAATTGTGATTCACTTGCTCTCTTTTTCTTGAATTTCTAAAACAATAAACACACTTCTAAGCACAGTAGTTTATTCTGGACCAACATCATCAGTGGACAGTGGACTAATAAAAATATAAACAATATTTATTGTATACCTCACTACTTGTATCTTTATTTGACCCTTCTGTACATACAATGACTATCTTCTTTAAACATAAATAATATTACAGACAGTGTTATTGCTACATTGCATTAGGTGTTTTCAAATTAAGCAATGCTAAAACGAAAAAAATAGTTTACACTAATATGTAACGCTTCTTTAAAAAAAAACATGCTTTCTTCTAATAAGAACAAAGTTATTCTCCCAGTTCTGCACAGTACTGCTGCAGTACTAAACTGTCCCTCTGGTTTGGCTCTGCACTTTCCATCATCCAAACTATTTGCGGGTATGTTTTATTTATCCCGAAATTAATTACATGAAGTTAAATTAATTCGATATATACAAACACTATGCCTTTGCAAACTGCTGCTATGCCTTTTAAGTGTTGGAGTAGAGGGACTTCGCCATTAGCAGGAATAGTTTTGTTGTTAAGCAGGTGCAGAGGACACTAAAGATGCCAGTTATAGAGTCACAACGAAGAAAACCATATATCCCTCTTTATTGTGTTTAAGCAGCAGACAATTAATTGGTGCAGACTTACTCCTATACATTGACGAGCAGGCAGAAGACAGCCTTCCCCGGCAGCAGCAGCAGCCAGCCTTTCCTCTCCTGCTATTGATAGGTCTCCTGCTTTTGTGCTGTGCTCTCCTCCCTCCGCTGGGAGTCTGGCTGAGGATCGCAGGCGCAGAGGTTCTAGGTCTGGAAATGTTGGTGCCCTCTCTTCTCTTTTATCATCTCCCTTTCACTGTCACGTTCCTCTACCGGGGCATTACAGAAAAAGGAGAACACGACCGATTGTAGGAAAAGGCCAGAATCAAAAGGGAGTACTTTACCTGGAGCGTATACCATGTTATTTTTTTTGTTTGTTTGTTTTATATCCGTCTGGAAGCGGGGGACGGGAAAGAGGCGTCGAGAAGGAAGACAAGAAGTACAGTGCAGTAGGACAGGAGGGAGACGGCAAGGTTTCTAGTCTCAGGACGCTGGACAGCTCCCTTCTGTGCTGCTGCTGCGAACAGCTTCCGAGCAGCGTCTCAGACTGTATCCTCAGTATCCCTGACTCACTGCTCAATCAGCGCTCTGGGGATCGCTTGTTTCACTCACTGCCTGAGCAATCAGCAGCACCATGCCACATCAAAATACCCTCATTTATGTACAGTATCTGGGTGAGAAGAGGTGATAGAGAAAAATAACCTCCACAAGGAGCTTGTGAGGGTTACAGATGCCACAGTAGGGGGTGGGCAGCTAATAAGTGGGTAGCTAATTGTTTCTAATTATACGATGACACTAGCACCCTATGGGTGCAGTGTGACATTTAAGTGTTTTACATCTAAGGATGATTACAACACTTGTTAATAGAGTAAGGCCATAAATGAGGCGAACAACTATAAATTGTTAATTGCAGGGGGTGTGATACTGTTGCTTTTAGAGTCACCATTATTTACTTAAGGACATGTTTCCCATTTTTCTTTTTGCCTGATATACGTGTTTCTCTACTATGATCACACGTTTAATGGTAAATAATGTATTTTGATGTTTTTTATTGCATTTGATTATGCTGTCTCCCATTCACCCTCACTCCTTTCACCCTATGTGGAAGCATTGTATGCTAAGAGATAATGGTTAAAAGCAGGGTTGTAGACCTGTCTGAGACATGTGAATGTACTCACTAGTGATATTTTTATTTGCTGTATTTTACTATGTAGTATTGTATGCTGCACTGCAAAATGATATTAACAACAATATATCTATACTCCGCTCTACAGATCTCCTTCATTACAGTTTGAAGTAACTGCACAGCAGACCATTCCATCTAATTAAATTCATACTCAAATTCCATATAATAGTGATATGTTTAATTTTGTCAGAGAGACTTTGGTGCCAACCAACAACAGTGAGGGGCTAATTGTTCACTACTTGCTGGTCCCTAGCAGTGTTGGGGTCTGCATTCTTTTATTTGAAGAAATAATAGATGATGGGTATGTTCATTCTAGGAATTAGGTATACAGCCATAATCTTATTCTCTTGAGCCTAAAGAAATGTGGTGACAACAAAAGTGAATCATGTCTTAAAATATTTGTACAAGGTGAAATAATCCAAGATAATTGGGAATTACAGATTTATGTGACATAATAATACACTGATACCATATTACTACTATATACTTACAAAGTGTCCACGTGTTCTTTCTGGCATGGGATTTAGTATGTTAGAAATACAGTACATATTTGAATATATCCCCCTAATTTAGCAATCCACCAAGAAAAAGTAACTTTCCCAAGGTCACCTGGCTATAGTTCTGTAATGTTGGTCTTACAGCTTAGGTCAGTGCATTAAGTAAAATTGCATCTGTTTTCCACCAACAGAGTAAGCATTCTTATACATTTAACATTTTAAAACATGTACACATATTCTCTTAGTGTTTTAGGAGAAATGTTTTCTGTTGTTATCAGTGAACAAACTGTGTTTGTGGGACTTGAAGATATTTTGTAACAGTGGTATGCTAATTACACCTACAGTAATAGTAGTAATATACTGTAGGCCAGTGTTTCCCAATTAAATTAAGTCGTGGAACCCTTTTTTATTTTGTACAACAAAATGGAACCCCTTAAATATTTTTGGCACATGAAAAAAAAAAAAAGAAATCCGCCGCAGGTGAAAATTTTTCTTGGTTCAAGATCAAATACCTTTAAATTGAAAGTTACCTTTTTCCAGGGGGAAGGCAACTACACGTTTTGTCCTCTTTCATGTCCCATAAATAAATGCAGCTGCCCTGTATATGTGCCCGTCAGGGGAAAAAAATGATACGGTTCTACTCTTACTTATATGATAATTATAGCATCAGATTCTTTGTTTATTATTATGGTGTAGGGGGGGAAGGGAGCCCGCAGTGGTGTTGGTATCTCCGTCCCTCCTGGCGGCTGCAATTTTTAAATGTTTTATTTTTTCGCAAAACACTTAACTTTACCTCACGGAACGCCAGGTTTTTTTTTAAAGTCCTCCACTGTCCTAATACATTTTAAAAGACCTCAGGGTTCCGTGGAACCCCATTTGGGAAACGCTGCTCTACAATACACGTGTTACTCCTTTACTATACAACACACACACATATATATATATATATATATATATTTGGGCACCATGATGCCACGGGGACATAATGATTATTTGGGCTTCGCTATGTTCCTTTAAATGTTTTATTTGTTAGATTATTTTGGTTTTATCTAAGATGCTCTAATATATGGTTCTCTCTTTTTTTCTTCTGTTCTCCTTCATCGCTATATACTCTGGACCAGCATCTCTTGTTGGGACAACGTGCCATGTGACTCCTTCTATGAGATTGCCCTACAAGATCGTTCTTCAGGATACTCAGACAATCTTACCACTCTGGAGACTACAACTGTTGATTTGGACCTGTGGATAGTGATGACGATAAGAATCTTACCGTCGTACACTCCGATTGACTCCTACTCTAGTCCCTTTTCAGAATATGAAGAAGAACACTCTCCTTTGGGCACGCGTGCTATGTGACCTCATCTATAAGATTGTCCCATCAAACCGTTCTCCAGCACATCTTGACAACTTATCACTCTGGAGACTACAATCCTTGATGTGGATCTGTGGTCAGTGATGATTTTAAGACACTTAATTGGCTTCTATTCCATCTCTTTTCCAGAATATGTAGAAGAAGGATAACACTTTTTGATAAGATCTGTTTATTCAATATGAACGTAATTATGGGTTAATTTTGGACTATATGCATTGTGTTCTGGTAGCAGAGCAGCACTATATCTATGGATGAGGTGATCAAATGCTCATGCATTGCATGTGACAGCCTTGATAAAAGATCTAACTAATACGCTTTCCTAATATGGCGCTCCAATATAGCCTTTCCCTCAAAATGATTTTACTGTTGCATAGCTGCTCTATAGACATTTGCATATTTTTGGCTGGGTACAGTAATGTATCGATGTAATAACCATCTCCTTATGCCCTGTCTTTGCAAGAGTGATATTTCTCTGGGTGCATTTAACAGTTTCAGACACTCTAATATTTTGTATTATTGTTACTACTATATAATTAGAATACATTTGTGTTCCATTTCTAATGGAGATCAAGAAGATGTAATACTTACATTATGTTGTGTCTGCCCAGCGACATAGTTTATCTGCAACTCTATCTTTAGACATTATATTGTCTTTATGTCCTATACAAGTGTTACTTACACCTTTGTCACCCTTATTATCATGAGGCTCCCCCCATGGAGCGGTGACGTATTGCCAGCAGTGGTAAACATATATATTCCCCCGCTGTGCCTGTTTAATTAAATTTCTCCTCATGCACCGAGTGCAATGCGTCATGACGTCACACGTCGTGACGCCAGTACACTTACGAACGGGTGCGCCTTAAATTCCCCTATTCCTGCTTCAAAACTTGACATAAGTTAGTGGCACTGTTTCCCCTTGTGATGCCTCCTCCTGTAGTATTGGCAGCTGTGACTTGAGGCTGCCGATTCAGACAACGGAGGTTACTGACGTCACGACGGCCATGCGCGGTGACGTCACACATTATGATGCCATTTGCATCTTAACAATCACTCCGCTGCCCGATACCTTCATCTCTTCCAGCTGTGTTTGGGTGAATTTTGGCGCGAAATTTGATTTCTACACTCCCTGACTTCACTATATATGCTAGGCTCACTCTCCACAACTCCACTCCCCGAAGAAGACTCATTGTCAAAACGCGTTGGAGTGGGAGTCTGTGGAGGGGGACCCCTGACTTTTTCTATCATAGGAGGCCCCTGCAACTCGTATTTTGGCAACAACTATTATACAGATGTTGGTGATGTATCAATATTCAATACCATCGTGATACATGCTCTTATCCTACATTCCTTGACATTATCCTAGGCAACATTGTCTTTATTTGAATCTATGGCTATACTATAGGCATACTTCTATTCATAGTACACAAGTCTGCCGTTTGTGGTACTTCACAGAATAGTGCCCTTTGTAGAGTTACCAATTTTTGTGTTCCAATACTTTTTGGCTGTGAATTATATCAACCATTGGTGATTCTCTTGACCAATTTATGTGCCTTTGTCCTCATGGTATACATGCATTGTCAGTTGTGAGTCCCCCTCCTCTTTTATATTTCTCTCCCCCTGTTTTCATTTTTATACTAATAAACTTTGCAATAACAATTACATTCATGGTATACCCGTGTGCTTCATTATAAGGATACTTTTTTGTTGTGTTATACACATATATACATACATATATAATATATATACTATATACATACACATATATACACACACACATACACCTCACTCCTTCCTACAGTATGCACCTCCCCTGCTCACTCACACCTTTCTATACTGCCTTACACTTTCCTTATAAGTAGATATCCCATGCTCCCTCCTCTCCTGTCTCTGCTCTCCTGCTCCTGCGCGAGCTGTAACCACCACCTCCCCAACCTCCCTCCTCGTGCTCCCTTCTCATGCACCTCGCTCTTCACTTTCTGCGCTGGCAGCTTTTACCACGGGTCAGCCAGCTGCGCTAGTGGCATTTTCCCTGAACAAGCAGCGTGCAGAGCCAGGGCTTCCCGCACGAGCCTCAGTGGAACGAACAGTCTGTTTTTCCATGGCTGCTCACCCTCTCCACGGCCGCTATAGGGGAGTGGGGGAGAGGGGGTTGGAGGAGAGCCATGGTGGAACCCCTGGGACTGCTCCGTGGAATCCCAGGGTTCCACGGAACCCCATTTGGGAAACACTGCTGTAGGCTATATTGTACTATTTAAAATTTCAATAAATTCAACCTGCACCATATACTTAACATTTGCATCTGTAGCCTCTTGTTAACTCCATCAATGTATTGCTGAGTGCCCAACAAGCATAAAACA
This sequence comes from Ascaphus truei, assembly GCF_040206685.1. Lineage (NCBI taxonomy): Eukaryota > Metazoa > Chordata > Amphibia > Anura > Ascaphidae > Ascaphus > Ascaphus truei. The sequence continues at coordinate 139,438,334 of NC_134484.1, forward strand.
TTTTTAGGAGATATCGGATGGCAAAGTACTCTAGAAATGTTTCTAAATGTTGGAGTATTTTGTCCATATAATTCATTGTAAGCCTTAAATAAAAAATGATTATGTTCAACTGAGGAAATGGCAGCTAGGTGTTCTATCCCCAAAACAATTACAAGCAGATATCTCTTGAGTGCTATATCATAAGCAGTAGAGGCTAGAGGCAATGTACATAGCTTAAAAGCTTTATTGATAGGTACATCATATTGCAATCCCTGTTTTGAAGACAACGACATGTTGAGATGTGAAGGTTAATTTACACTAAGTACTACTTTTGAATGAGGCAACAGAGTCTGAGCAATGAAGCATCCAGCTAAAAGGTGTTTGTTCTAAATATAGACCATTTGTAGCTTTATTTAAAAGATTGTCATTATATTGAGGAAGGTCATTGTTTTTCACTGCATTGGAGCAATTGCTTGAAGTGTCCCTGAGTAGGTCAAAATGAACAGTTCCAAAAGGCTTATACTGTACTTAATATAAGGAATGTAGAAAAATATGTACATTAAGATATTAAGTGTACCTAGAAACTAATATTAGAAAATACAAGTATTCGACAATTAGTTATCTTTCTTTTTTTCACATTTTTACAGCCCATGCCAATAGAGCTGTCCTAAAACCTTGCATTGTCTTAAAATGACAGCGATACAATCAAATTACAATTTCTCCACAATATTGTTATGCTGGGTGTAAGTCCATATGTAGGCATATGTGGGTAAGATCAGGAGGCTGGTGCCAGATCATTTAAGTTCAGAGATCAGAACTAGAGGTGGGTGACATTTTCGCAGAAATCGGAATCAGCAGCGGAAGGATTCACAGGAGGGGGCGTTGTTCAATTTAATTGTGTCTCCAGCTGTGTGCGTGTATATATATATAGCCCTGGGGCATAATCAAATGTGTCCAGCCTCTATATATGCATACCACATTATGCTGGTATTTGCTCCTTTTTGGAAGGAGGTTTGAGTGTGTGTGTGTATATATATATATATATATAGGCGAGGCGCTGAGACAGATTTAGGAAAGAGTAGAGTGATTCTGGCAGCAGCGTTTAGGATAGATTGTAAGGGAGACAGGTGAGAGGCAGGAAGGCCGGACAGCAGGATGTTACAGTAATCAAGACGGGAGAGAATGGGGGCATGTGTCAGAGTTTTAGCAGTCAAGCAACAGAGGAAAGGGTGTATCTTTGTGATATTGCAAAGGAAAAAGCGACAAGTTTTAGACACATTTTGAATGTGAGAGGAGAAAGTGAGAGAGGAATCGAGTGTGACCCCTAGGCAGTGTGCTTGCGCTACTAGGTGTATGTCTGAACTTCCAACAGTAATGTGGAAGGAGGTAGTAAGGCCAGGTTTGGGAGTAAGTATGAGGGGCTCTGTTTTTGCCATGTTAAGTTTAAGTCGGCGGAGGGCCATCCAGGATGATGTCGCAGAGAGACATTCAGAAACTTTGGTCTCTACAGCAGGTGTAAGGTCAGTGGTCGAAAAGTAAATTTGTGTGTCGTCAGCATAGAGGTGATATTTGAACCCAAGAGATGGGATTAGGTCACCTAGAGAGAGTGTGTACAGAGAAAAGAGGAGAGGTCCTAGGACAGAGCCCTGGGGTACTCCCACAGAGAGGTCAATAAAGGAGGAGGTGTTGGCAGAAGAGACGCTGAAAGTACGATGGGAGGGGTAAGAGGAGATTCCGGATAGAGCTTTGTTACGAATGACAAGAGTATGGAGAATGTGAAGGAGAAGAGGTGGACCACAGTATCAAAGGTCCAGGAATAGGTTTGTAACCCTTTTTTATAAGCCTGTCACCCATGTCACTGATTTGTGTAAATCTAATCTCAGAATCACTGACTATTCTTGCCATTCGAATGAGTTGAGAGAAAGGCAATCCTTGTTTTAAAGGTAGAGGGTGGTAGCTGCAAGCGTGCAGAAGAGTTCATCAGTTGGTTTGGTTAACAGGTACTGTAAGTCGAGAATTGGCCATCTGTTAGATTGATATATACATCTAGATAGTGAATGGTCAGTTTGTCACATGTCATAGTGAGCCTAATGGATAGTGATAGGTAATTAAGCATAATCAGAATTTTTTTCAAGAAGTTCCATTCAGTATCTATATCTGTTCGTATTTGGGCAAATATGCATTGGCATAGGCTGGGACCACATTAGAATCCATAGCAGTACCCGATATTTGAAAGAAAAAGTCTGATTCGAATTTAAAATAGTTCTTGTGTAGGATGATGTGGATGAGTAGCATAAAGTAATCAATTGGTGGGTAATTGTACTGTAGTTAGTGTTGGATGCACAGCCTCCATACCAACATCAAAGGGTATGCAGGTATAGAGGCTGAACACATCCATTGTGTCTAAGAGTGAACCTGAGGGAAGGGTATAAATGAGTTACTTCACTGTTCTCTGTGGTGTTTTGGGGATAGCATGGCGAATGCCCTATAGGGGGTGTTCATGCTAGATTGAAATAATAGGGGAAACAGAAAAATGAAAACCTCAGGATTCAAATTTTCAGCAGCAGAGAAAATAAAGAGCAAAAGAGGTGTTAAATGACCCAAAAGACAAATGGTTACACTACATTTCGATCCCCAGGAGGTTTTCATTTGTCTAATAATAATTTGTCTGTGATAATTATAATCAAATTAAAAATGTGAATAAAAATAGTGTACTAAATAGTGAAATATAAAAGTGCAAATTACAACACAAATAGAAAACACAACCCCTTTTAACTTCTGAGGTGCTTCTCCATTAAAGAGACCGTCTACGTGGTCTTACAGGTCATTTTGGAAGAGTTGGAGCACAAGTCCAAGGGAACATGTAAGGGATAAAGAACAAAAAACACAAATAGGGCAATATGACTGGCATTTACACAATGGGTAAAATGGGGTGGGTAATTAATATTCTCACAAGGTGTATGTTTAAATCAAGCTCATTAGTGAAGCAAAGATTCTCTTGGTAGTCCTAAATAGAAGAGATAGTAACATAGCATCATTCTGTGTAGAAAGGCGTTATGGACAGTAAGAACATATACACTCATAAACATCTGTGTTAAAAAGACATTGGAGCCTGCAGGTTGAAAGAACAGATGTCCGTGTCTCACTTCCAATCACCGTCCTCGTTGCTCCCCGTGACGTCACCTTCAAAGATCTTTTACCGGAGTGGCAGAGAGCAAGGGGATGGATATCCAACACAGTCTAACAGCTGCTTCTGGTCAGAATTAGATACGTATTGCTCCCCCATCCCGCTCCCCCCAAAAAATATATATAGTGAGAGAGAGAAGAAGAAAGAGAGGAGAGAGCGCACACCCCATAGTGTAAAAACGTACATTTAATGTTGGGACAGGAGGGGAGGGGGAAGAAAATCACTCACAAGGGTAAGTAAAAAGTAAGCAATTTGTGAATAATATCACCGCCAGTCCGGTCAATCTGCATCTGGAATCCACAGTTCAAAATCACCCTCAATGGTGTGGAGGGGCAGTGGTCAGTTCAGAAACCTGGAGGCACCTTTAGAATAATCACAAACGTCCTTTAAAAGTCCCAAAGAATGTCTCCTGAGTTGGAAGGCCACCTTGTATTCCGCGCTCGATCTGGCCTCGTCGTGCACATCCGTGGTGATGTAATGTCAGTGCGTGATGCGTAATGACCATTCAACATGGTTCCCCTATAGGCTTACAGTAAGCTTGCTGCATTGTCACAGCCAAGGTTAAGATGCAGACAGACTGTTTCGACCTTAATGGGTCTCTTTAGTGTGGGGTTGGTTATACTGGCTGTGCAAAAATGAAGAAAGGGATAGGGTTTACCATACTTAGTTAAGTCATGGTGGGTAAAAAAGTGACAAAAACCCTCCACAGCAAAGCATATAGCAAATGGAAATATTTCTGTATGCTCATTTGCATGTCTTAGACAGGTCTGCAACCCCACCTTTCACCATAATCACCCAGCACACATTACTTCCACTGCAGCAAGGGATTCTGGGAAATTACATGCAAATGAGCACACAGTGCCACCTTTTGCTTCAAAACCATTCAACATGGTTCCCCTATAGGCTTAAGCTTGCTGCATGGTCACAGCTTTGAGCACAGCCAGGGTTAAGATGCATAGCCAGTAAACCCAATCACAGACAGACTGTTTCAACCTTAATGGGTCTCTTCAGTGAAAGGCGGGTTCCTGACCTGTCTAAGACATGCAAATGAGCATACAGTAATATTTCCATTTGCTAATGCTTTGCTGTGGAGGGTTTTTGTCACTTTTTTCACCCACCATAACTTAACTAAGTATGGTAAACCCTATCCCTTGCTTCGTTTTTGCACAGGCAGTATAACCAACCCCACACTGAAGAGACCCATTAAGGTCAAAACAGTCTGTTGATCGCTGTTAATCTGATGGGCCATTAGTCAATGCAGAAATGCCTTAAACTTGCCTTAAACACGACCCAGCATGTACCTCGGTCTTTTTGGCGATTGCCACTGGTTTGTGTTAGAATACCCGTCGGCACTACAGTATATATATATATATATATATATATATATATATATATATATATATATATATAAATATATATATATATATATATATATATATATATATATATATATATATATACATATATATATATATTATATCCACAAAATGATTGATTGCCTTGTATGCCCATATGATGCCCATATGTGGTAAATTATTATTGTTGTTAGGTATTATTCATAAAAATACAGTGAACAAGATTTAACATTAAAGCTATTTGCTGTGTATTACCAAGTGGATCTGCATCCACTGAATTTATTTGGGGCTTATATAAGTAGAAATTGTAATGTAGTCTATTTTAGCTGGCTTTCAGCTGATTGGAGAAACAGGAAACCTATTTGGGCGGATCAATAAGATAATTATTATATAAACAGGTACACATACTATATTATTGTTAACAAATTGCAATATATAATGTAACACCAGTTCAAGGGGATTGCTGCTTTAAAGTTCTTTAGTATATTTTTTCTTTAAGTCTCCAACATATCAAAAAAAAAATTGTTGCAATAAGGAATGCTGAAAAGTACCAATTCTGTGTGCATAAATGAATTGGTAAGCTGCATACACACAATGGACATGATTAATGATAATATTAGTTACGTTTTCAGGTTGATTGTTCAAGAGGCATCTGAATGCATTAAGTTGGACTTGGTTACTAAATGCTGTTCTTCAAAGTTTTGCTATCACTGATCCAGATGTAACAGATACAACACTGTGGTGCAGATTCAACAAGTGCTGGTATGGTTTAGGACACTTGATCTGACATTAACTCTCTTTCATGTCAATTGAGTTAATGCCAGATCACATGTGCTAACCCATACCAGTGCTTGCTGAATCCATCCCTGTGTATTTACTGGGAACAAGAAAAAGGTGAGGTACCTCTCTCTTCTTATGTGACTTTACTGGGAAGTCTGAACAGTTTTACGTTTGTCATACTCCTGCACTTAACAGTGTTCAAGTAAGCATCATAATGTATTAACCTGAGAAGTAGAATTTAACCAAGGTAAGGCCAGTAATTTTAAGGCACACTGAATCATGAGGCTGATTAGCTATTTGTGCATTTTAAACACATTATCTAGAAGCGTCTGATTGAGAAGAAAAAAATCAGCTTCTAATTTAAGTAGCATATTTAATTCTAATAAAGCAATTAGTGATCTTTGGAAGCCTACATAAGCTGATCACATTAAAACCCTTATAAAGAACCAATTAAACAATTGAATTACGGAGGCTTATGAAATAGGACCATCCATTTCCGTTTTCTGTACAAAAAGAGTGGCCTCTTAAATTCATCTCATGATACATTTACACACCTGCTTTCTTAGAGTTATTTATAGTTAGACTTGTCAATAGTTTTTTTCTTAGCACTTTTTCAGATTTTCAGCATTTACAAGGTTCTCTTCTTAATAGGTTAGGAAAAAATGTGATATGCACTTTCTTAAGATCATTGGCACAGTAGCATATTTTCTATTAACTGTTCACCTCCTGTAGATCAAAATTTAAAATGTCATCATCTTCTTCCCACTACGTGTAAGGACCTGCAATATTCACGCTATAACACATGGACTGCATTATTCTGTGCAGGCCCTCGCTAGACAGTTACTGACTACACCACCTGACCATCCAAGACCTATAATAATAGTTCACTGGCTGAGTGGATGCTCCATAATCACTCTTGGATAATTGCCAATTAGCCTGAATAGGAGTCTGCTGCAACATAAGCTGGCCACACTGAATGTCAGAAAAATTAACAAAACTATTACTTACCTGCAACATCAAAAAGAGTAAAAATAAGGCTTATGAAATTCACATACCATCATACAAACCCTGTTTTCATTTTAGTACCATGAAGACTCTCCACGGAGGATTTAAAATATGGGATATTCCTGCCATTCCTGCTTATCCGGCCCTTGGAATTCTACACAGCACCAAAACAGCTAGTTACCATTCCTGTGGCCCTTACACTCTGGACTGGAATAGCATCACACGACAGCAGCAAAATCCTCCAACTGCAGTGAGATCCTCTTCAGGTAAAAAGGAGGGCATGGCTCCCTGCTGAATACCACAAAAGTAGGAGGCATCATTTTAACACAATGGCTAGGACCAATGGTAAGGCCACACATGCTTGATTCCAGCATATTTTCACTTTAGGGGAGGACAGGCAAATCTTCTCCTTTGCCCGAGAAAAAGGAAGCATGAAGGCTCCCTGAACCTGGATATACCAGAAAAATAATGGAACCTGTGAGGAGAGAATCTACCCCAATGACCAGTAGTAGACAAAAAATGCTGTTAAGAAGAGAGCAGAGAGCAGGAAGCCTTCAAAGTGCCGATGGAGCCTGATTTGGTGAACATTGTCCTATCCTTAACTGGGTGGAGCTTAATTCCCCATTTGTTTGTACTGGCATAGGAAGGATGTAGAAGAAATAGTTTTACCTACCCCAGATTATCTGAATAAAGAAGGTTGACTAATCCAAACATATATTTCCTTGTTGTTTAATCTCTGAGGCAAATACATTTGAAAAAATGTGGTTGTTTTTCCAGTTTTATTTATTTTTTTAAACTCACAAACATTTGTAGGCTTGTAACTATTTAGGAAGAAGGAGTGAGGAATACTACTTTTATTACTATTACAATTACAAAGATTGGCATTGCAAAAGCACAAAACTGAATGCTGTTACAGATATCAGGATATATATATTTGGCCATACTGTAGGCCTGAGCATAAATGCACCTGCACTTGTGGCCTACTGTAACGTTGTTGTTTTTCCTTTAAACTGTAGGGAGACAACTGTTCTGGTTGACAGAATAAGTGAAGAGGATGGTGAGAAGAGTGCCTTAAGGGTCAAAGACACTCTGCAGAAAAATCACAATCTAACTGTATCAGAGACCAGCATTAAGAAGATGAGACGCAGAATTGGATAGAAATATGGACATGTGAGGTTAGTACTGGATAGTACAGGAGGTGAAAAGTGTGGTTTAGTAAACTGTACTGTACCTATAAAATTATTCCTTGTCATTACAGAGCGTACCCTATGATAAGGGACGTCAACAAGATAAAGAGAGTGGTCCAGGCACAGACATGGATCGACAGTGGCGAAACTTTTCAGGATTGCATCTTCACTGATGAGTCTACTGTATCGCTGGAGAGATTTGCCACCTTTGCATTCCACAAAAAATGTCGCATATCTATGAAGCCGCGTCCAAAACACCCAGTGAAGATGCATGTGTGGGGTGCCATCTCTAGGCGTGGACCAGGATGCATCGTCATCTTTGATGGTACAGTATAATAATGCACAAAGTCACATGCTGTAGCACTGTACTGTACTACTGTAGTGTGCATTATTTTGAGCCCTTTTCTTTTCTTGTTGCAGGAATCATGAATAAAGCGTTTTTCCAAGAGCAAATAGTGCCTGAGATTGTGGAATACATCACACGTGAATTCCCAGATGGTCACCGTTTCTACCAGGACAACAATCCGAAGCACACCACGTCAACTGCGCATATTCTTGCCTGCGGTATCAACTGGGTGAAGACGCCAGCGGAGTAAGTACGGTAACCGTGTCTCGTTTTTTCACACTGTTTACTGTGTATCTCTTTAACTAATTCTCCTTTTTTTCCCCTCCAATGACAGATCGCCAGACTTCAATCCTATCGAAATGGTCTGGCATTGGCTGAAGGATCATATCAGAAAAGTGGTGAAACCCTCAAAAAAGGGGTTGGCGAATGGCATAATGAGTTTTTGGAACGATGTGCTCACCGTGGAACGCTGTAATAAATATATCGACCATATTGCGACCATATTGCGACCATATTACGACTGTGTTGCCCATTGTGATAGAGCGTAATGGGCAAGCATCAGGAAGGTAGTATAGTACTGTACTGTAATATGGTAAGTACAGGCACACCAAGTACAGCATGATACAGGTAAGTATGCCACAGATTGTTTTACAGTATACAGCATGCACTTTACTGCACTAATTTTTATTTTTTAGAGAGAGCTGGCTGCACTACCAATCTTGTTACAAAGTATTTTACAGTAGTTCCAGTATACAGTAGTTTGACAGTAGTAACTGCATACAGTAGTCCAATATGGAGTAGTTTTATAGTACACAATGGAATTATATGCACTTAACTGCACTAATTTTTTATTTCCTTTTCAGAGACAGCTGGCCGCACTACAAAAGGACGGGTGGGGGGAGAGGGGATATCATGTGTAAATTGTGTGAACTGTGTGTATAGTGTATCTACAGTCATGATTTACACAAAACCCTCCCTCTCTCAATGAACTACAGAATGCAATGTGGCCATGACGAACAAGATAAAGACTAAAAATTTGTATTACTGTTTTTATTATTATAAATGTGCATTATTCATGATTATTTGTATTTTTTATTCTTCCATGATTATGAATCGGCCCTCAAATTTCAACTGACAGAAGAACTACAGTACACTACAGTACACTACTGTACGTGTACAAAGAAGATAAACACTAAAAATTATTATTTGTATTTTTTATTCCTGACTAGCTGAGAGACCCGGCGTTGCCCGGAATGTTAATAGGTAAATGTTTGGAATAAAAATATATGAATCAAAAGTAATGAAAGTGTAACATATGTAGCACATATATTGAACATAAAAAGTTTGAGTCTTAGATAATAATTGTTTGAAATTTTTATTGGGTTGGGGGTAAAGAGGAAGGCTGGTTGTTGTTGTAAAATTTTTGGACTGTATAATGTTGAACAGTTGTAGACGTCAGAAAGGCAAAAATGTTGATGTGTGTAAAATTATACAATTAATGTAATAAAAAAAATGAATGGTGGGTGTGTGTGGGGTGAAAAAGGAATGGTGGGTGTGTGGGGGTAAGAGGTAGGGTGGGTGGTGGGGGTGAAGAGGTAGGGTGGGTGTGTGGGGGGGGGAACAGTAATGGTGGGTGGGGAAGGTTGTGTGGGGGGGTGGTTGAATAGGAAGGGTGGGTGAAGAGGAAGGGTGGTTGAAGAGGAAGTGTGGGTGGGGGGGGAAGAGGTACAGTGTGTGGGGGTGGAAGAGGTAGGGTGTGTGGGTGAAGAGAAAGGGTGGGTGGGGGGTAAGAGGAAGGGTGGGGTGGGGGAAGAGGAAGGGTGGGGTGGGTGAAGAGGAAGGGTGGGTGTGTGAAGAGGAAGGGTGGGTGGGGGGTGGGGAAGAGAAAGTGTGGTTGGTGGGGTGGAATAGGAAGTGTGGTGGTGGGTGGAAGAGAAACGGTGTGTGGGTGGGGGGGGGTGGTGTGAAGACAAAGGGTGTGTGGGTGGTGGTGGTGGGGAAATAAATGTTGTGCGGGTAAGGATATGTGGTTTAGGGGGGGGAAGAGGAAGGGTGGGTGGGTGGGTGGGTGGGTGGGGGGGAAGAGGAAGGGTGGGTGGGGGGAAGAGGAAGGTTGTTTGGGGGGGGAGAGTAAGTGTTGGTGGGGGTGGGAAGAGTAAGGGTGGTTGGGGGTGGGAAGAGTAAGGGTGGGTGTGGGTGGGAAGAGAAAGGGTGTGTGGGTGGGTGTGGAACAGAAAGGCTGGATGTGTGTTGGTGGTGAAGATAAAGGGTGGCTGTAAATTAATGTTGGTGGGGGAGGAAGGGTGGTTGGGGGGGAAAGAGGAAGGTTGGGTGTGGGGGGGTGGAAGAGTTTGTGTGAACAGGAAGGGTGTGTGATGTTGGTGGGGGGAGGAAGGGTGTGTTGGGGGGGGAAGAGGAAGGGTGTTTGGGTGGGGGGGAAGAGGAAGGGTTGTTGGGTGGGGGGTGAAGACTAAGGGCGGGGGGGGTCAAGAGTAAGGGTGGGTGGGGTGGTGGGGGAAGAGTAAGGGTGGTTGTGGGGGTGGGTGAAGATTAAGGGTGGGTGGGAGGGAAGAGGAAGGGTGGTTGGTGGGGGGGAAGAGTAAGGGTGGATGGGGGTGGTAAGAGTAAGTGGGGGTGGGTGGGGGTGGTAAGAGTAAGGGTGGGTGGGTGGGTGTGGTAAGAGTAAGGGTGGGTGGGTGGGGGTGGTAAGAGTAAGGGTGGGTGGGGGTGGTAAGAGTAAGGGTGGGTGGGTGGGGGTGGTAAGAGTAAGGGTGGGTGGGTGGGGGTGGTAAGAGTAAGGGTGGGTGGGTGGGGGTGGTAAGAGTAAGGGTGGGTGGGTGGGGGTGGTAAGAGTAAGGGTGGGTGGGTGGGGGTGGTAAGAGTAAGGGTGGGTGGGTGTGGTAAGAGTAAGGGTGGGTGTGGTAAGAGTAAGGGTGGGTGTGTGTGGTAAGAGTAAGGGTGGGTGGGTGGGGGTGGTAAGAGTAAGGGTGGGTGGGTGGGGGTGGTAAGAGTAAGGGTGGGTGGGTGGGGGTGGTAAGAGTAAGGGTGGGTGGGTGGGGGTGGTAAGAGTAAGGGTGGGTGGGTGGGGGTGGTAAGAGTAAGGGTGGGTGGGTGTGGTAAGAGTAAGGGTGGGTGTGGTAAGAGTAAGGGTGGGTGTGTGTGGTAAGAGTAAGGGTGGGTGGGTGTGATAAGAGTAAGGGTGGGTGGGTGTGTGTGGTAAGAGTAAGGGTGGGTGGGTGGGTGTGGTAAGAGTAAGGGTGGGTGGGTGTGGTAAGAGTAAGGGTGGGTGGGTATGGTAAGAGTAAGGCTGGGTGGGTGGGGGTGGTAAGAGTAAGGGTGGGTGGGTGGGGGTGGTAAGAGTAAGGGTGGGTGGGGGTGGTAAGAGTAAGGGTGGGTGGGGGTGGTAAGAGTAAGGGTGGGTGGGTGGGGGTGGTAAGAGTAAGGGTGGGTGGGTGGGGGTGGTAAGAGTAAGGGTGGGTGGGGGTGGTAAGGGTGGGTGGGTGGGGGTGGTAAGAGTAAGGGTGGGTGGGTGGCGGTGGTAAGAGTAAGGGTGGGTGGGTGGGGCTGGTAAGAGTAAGGGTGCTTGGGTGGTGGTGGTAAGAGTAAGGGTGGGTGGGTGTGTGTGGGAACAGTAAGTGTGGGTGGGGGTTGGAAGATAAAGGGTGTGTGGGTGGGTGTGGAACAGAAAGGCTGGATGTGTGTTGGGGGGGAAGATAAAGGGTGGGTGGAAATGAATGTTGGTGGGGGAGGAAGGGTGTTTGGGGGGGAAAGAGGAAGGGTGGGTGTGTGGGGGGGAAAGAGGAAGGGTGGGTGTGGGGGGGGGGAAGAGGAAGGGTGGGTGTGGGGGGGGAAGAGGAAGGGTGGGTGTGGGGGGGGGAAGAGTTTGTGTGAACAGGAAGGGTGTGTGATGTTGGTGGGGGGGAGGAAGGGTGTGTTGGTGGGGGAAGAGGAAGGTTGTTTGGGTGGGGGGGAAGAGGAAGGGTGTTTGGGTGGGGGGGGGGAAGAGGAAGATTGGTTGGGTGGGGGGGTGAAGACTAAGGGCGGGTGGGTAAAGAGTAAGGGTGGTTGGGTGTGTGTGTGAAGAGTAAGGGTGTTTGGGGGGGTGGGTGAAGATTAAGGGTGGGTGGGGGGGTGGGTGAAGATTAAGGGTGGGTGGGGGGGTTGGTGAAGAGTAAGGGTGTTTGTGGGGGGTGTGTGAATAGGAAGGAAGAAGGGTGGGTGGTGTGGGGTGAGAGTAAGGGTGGTTGGTGGGTGTGTGTAAGAGGAAGGGTGCTGCGGGGTATCTGATATGTGACTTGTTGTTGCGGCCAGTGTAGTGAAATAAAGGTGCGTCCATGTACAGCGTGCATGTAACAGTTGAGTGGAGCGGAGCGCACATGTGAAATTTTGTGTTAATAAAGTTTTAATTGAGCGACACATGCGTCTTGTGCCTGAGCCTATAGACAAAGGTATCGTGTTAAGCGGAGCGCATAGCGACATGGTGGTGCGGGATAACGGAGATGTCAGTTGTTGTTTATTATTTGACCGGAGCACATGTCAGTTGGTGTTGCGGCCAGCGGCCATTTGACCAGAGCACATGTAGCTAATGTGCGGAGCGCACATGTGAGTAGGGTATCGGTGATAATTGAATGCGGCAAGTAGTGAATATTTTGTTAGTTGACCATAGCACATGTGAGTTGGTGTTGCGGCATGTAGGTAATGTAGTGAATATTTTATTACTTGACCGGAGCACATGTGAGTTGGTGTTGCGGCATGAAGTGGTACAGTGTTCCAGTGTGAGTAGGGTGTTGCGGGCATTTGAGGTAAAGGTAGCGTTGATTATTGAATGCGGCAAGTACTGAATATTGTATTAGTTGACCGGAGCACATGTGATTTGGTGTTGTGGCCAGCGGCCATTTTATAAAAGTATTGGTAAGTGCGTAGGTAATGTGCGGAGCGCACATGTCACTTGCTGTTGCGGCCATTTTATCAACCAATATAATAATTAATTGCGTAGGTAAAGGTGGCGGTTATGATAGAAAGTGAAGTGGTAGAGTGTTCCAGTGTTGCTGTGCGGGCATTTGAAAGGCATTTTAAAGGTAGCGGTGATGATTTAATGCGGGAAGTACAGAATAATGTAGTAGTTGAGCGGATCACATGTCAGTTGGTGTTGTGCGTAGGTAATGTGCGGAGCGCACATGTGAGTTGCTGGTGCGGCCATTTTATAAAAAAATTATTAAGTGCGTAGGTTAAGCTGGCGGTTATGATTTGGCGGTTATGATTTAAAGTGTTTACACAGGATGGAGAAAGTGATAAAGTGATGGAGAAAGTGAGAAAGTGGGCATATTAATATGTAAAGTCTGTGCTGTGTGTATCATATACAAAAAGGGCAATGTTAAAGTGGCCATGTGGGCATATAGAAATATGTAAAGTGTGTGTTGTGTGTGTATGATGGGATGACAGTAAGTGCGTAGGTAAAGCTGGCGGTTATGATTTGAAGTGTTTACACAGGATGGAGAAAGTGAGAAAGTGGGCATTGTAGGAAGGGGAATTAGAAAGTGCTGCATTTTAAAGTGGCCATTGGAAAGTGGGCATATGTAAAGTGTTCATATACAAAAAGGGGAATGTTAAAGTGGACATATGAATATGTAGGAAGGGGAATTTGAAAGTGGTGCATTTCAAAGTGGCCATTGGAAAGTGGGAATGTTAAAGTGGGCATATATAAAAATGTCAAGTGTGTGTTGTGTGTGTATGATGGGATGACAGTGGCCATTGGAAAGTGGGCATATGTAAAGTGTGTGTGTGTGTGTGTGTGCAGGGGAATTTGAAAGTGGTGCATTTCAAAGTGGTGCATTTCAAAGTGGCCATTGGAAAGTGGGCATATGTAAAGTGTTTATATACAAAAAGGGAAATGTTAAAGTGGGCATGTGGGCATATATAAAAATGTCAACTGTGTGTTGTGTGTGTATGATGGGATGACAGTGGCCATTGGAAAGTGGGCATATGTAAAGTGTGTGTGTGTGTGTGTGTGTGTGTGTGTGTGTGTGTGTGTGTGTGTGTGTGTGTGTGTGTGTGTGTGTGTGTGTGTGTGTGTGTGTGTGTGTCAGTGCACACACAGGGGTGAGAGTGTCAGATGAACTTACCAAGGACTCTGCAGGGCATTGGTGTGTGTGTGTGTGTGTGTGTGTGTGTGTGTGTGTGTGTGTGTGTGTGTGTGTGTGTGTGTGTGTGTGTGTGTGTGTGTGTGTGTGTGTGTGTGTGTGTGTGTGTCTACACACAGGGGTGAGAGTGTGAGATGAACTTACCAATGACTCTGCAGGGCTTCTTTGGGGGTATGCTGTCAGTGCAAGTGTGTGACAGTGAAGTAGGTGTGTGTCAGTGATGTCAGTGTAAGTTTTGGCCAATGACAGTCGTGTGGGCGGTGTGTGTCACAGTGGGGCGTACCTCTTGGGCAATGACAGTCGTGCTGGCCACGGACCAATCACATTCACCGCAGCTAGTACCAACCTTTGATTTTATATATTAAGATAAAATAAAATAAATATTTCATTACTGTACATTCTAGAGAAGCGTGTTGTTTGGTGCTCTAAAAGAGGAACTGTGGGGAGGCGCATGCGCGACGGCTAGGAGTATGGCAGCCTAACCTGACAGCTCCCTGCCTCGACCCCCATAAAGTCAAATATAGCCCACAAATACCGAGACCAAACAACACAGAAATAAAGCCCCAGACAGCTTAAGCACTCAGGATGTCCCGCAAAACCCCCAAACCTGGGAAAAAACGGGTGATGCCAGAGTATTACGGAGCGGCAGAGCCGCGCGGTGCAGGCTCAGGAATGGCGCCACTTTTGAATGCCGGCTCAGAAACTGAACCTGACGGAGAAGAAGAGCAATTTACCCTCCAAGAGCAAAGACCGGCAAGGCAATGCGACATCACAAAGCTGTGCAATGATCTCAAATCGTTTGTCCAGGCCGAACTGAAGGACTTAAAGAGGGAAGTAACTGGACTGGGAGAAAGAACAGGAGTCCTAGAAACAAAAGTGGACCAGTCTATTCGCGCTATCAGACGGCAGGATAAGAAATCCTTGGATCTGCAAGCGCAGATAAATGAATTAAGAGAAAGGCAAGAGGACGCAGAAAATCGCGATAGGCGAAATAACCTGAGAATCAGAGGGGTACCGGAGAGCGTACTGGACTGTGAAGCATACATTACACTTTGGGTAGAATCGCTGCTCCCTGAGACCCCCAAAGAAGCACTGGCTATGGACAGATGTCATAGAGCCCTCCGGGCTAAGCCCCTACAAAATGATCCACCAAGGGATATAGTGATTCGCCTACACTATTATAAAACGAAGGAGAGAGTTCTCACAGTCACCAGACCCCTTCCAGTGGTGGAGTATGAAGGGGTCAGGCTATCGATCTTTCAGGACCTGTCTCCGGTCACTCTTGCCCGCCGCCGAACCCTGCTTCCAATCACTAAAATTCTCAGGGAGAAGGGGGTCAGGTACCGCTGGACTTTTCCCTTTGGACTGATGGTGGCAAGAAGTGGCAGATCCTTCATGATAAAGGATGTGGATGAGGGACCTGCTTTCCTGCACAAGCTGGGACTAGGAGAGGCCCCTGAAAAGTTGACCCCAGAAAGCTCTATGCCAGACCCCACCTGGTCCCAAGCCCAAAGGTCCCCCAGGGCACATCAAGATAACGCCTAAAATATGGCATAAAAGGACTATATGTTTGTTCTACTGCTGTTTGGTTCAAGTTAAATGGGTCACGAGCAACCACCAAACCCTGTAATGTGCTCCCGGTATCATTCCCTTAGCGCAGTCCTTCAACCACAAGACAAAGGCTGTGAAAAAAAACAAATATAAGAATTCTACTTACCTGGACAAACTATGAGAGCAGCTGGGAAGACCCCAGAGACATCGGCAGGGAAAAGCATGATGGCTCCCCTCCAAAGAAGATGGCGGCGACACACGAGGCAGCTGGAGGAAAGGTGAGACGCAGGAGCCGGAAGGCAGCTGCAGACGGGAAGCAGGAACGCGCTCACACTCAACCGCCGGGGACGAAAGCTCAATCCAAAATGGCGCCGGACCGGAAGGACGTCATCATACATGGGGTGGATCCGGGGAGACAGACGCCATCTTGAGTGTGGCAGCACAGCGGAAGGCCCCAAGAGGTGGCGAAAGAGCGCCTGCTGGATACAACGCCCCAATCAGGCACCAAATAGACAGCCGCAGCCAAAATTTAAATACACGCCCGCGAAACCAGAAATCGACGCAGGGGCAGCCCCAGAAAAGCCACAGAGGGAAGAGTAGGCAGCGCGAGGGGCGAAACACAGGTAGTTGAGAGTAGAGACGGAGGGACCACCACACGGGGAAGGGAAGAATAGCAGGTAAGAGGGCTAACAGTTTAAGGAGGTAATCTGCAGGCAATACAAGGCGTGTAGCGATAGAGAGAAGAGGGTACAGCAAGTGGTTAGGAAGGCCTGGGAAGTAGCAAAGGAGGCAGCAAAGATAGAAGAAAGAACAGAAAGATAATGTAATAGTGCAAAAAGGGATGGCACACTAGGAGGGTATCCATAGCAGCGGGGGAGCAGAAAGGGGTAAGACAGCGAGGGGGAAGTAGTAAGGAGAGGAAGGAGGAGTGGAAGGAAATGAAGGAAGAGAAGAGAAGAGAAAGTTACAGGAAGGGAGGCAGGAAGGTTGTACTGTGCCCAAGATAGATAGAGAACAAGGGAATAGGCTCTAAGTGAAGATAAGGGAATAGCACCTGCGAAATGACATAGAGCAATAGCCCGGGCAGGAATATACAATAAGCAGAGCTGCGAGGGGGGAAGGGATACAAAACCCAGAAGGGAGACAGACAGGAAATACCGTAACAAACGACTAAGGACTGCAATTGCGACAAGTCCAGCGCTATAGTAATAAGGGACACAGGATCACGGGGAGTTGGTGGGCTCACCCTTAGTTCAGTGGGTGAGAAGAAGTTCTACGTTTATTAGAGGGGGAGAGGCAGGAGAGGTGGGAGGAGGCCTGCCCTGAAGTCGGCATGGGCCTGGCGTTAGTAAATAGGGGAAAATTCCCTATGCACACTAGCGCAACCCTTTGGGTTGGATGTTCGGGGACAGGAGGTAAACACCCGGCCTCGAGTCCGAATATTCGAATTCTGGACTATAAACCCAAAGGAGGAAATCTTGGCGAAAGGTGGGAGGAAAGAGAACGCCGAGAAAGTTTATATGTTTTGATTGTTTCAGAGTTTTCCTGTGATGTTGTGTACATGTTCACCCCCCTGTTTCCCCATGTGTGTCCCCCTCCCTCCATCCCTACAGATGGGGTCATCAAGCTAAAGGTGGCTGGTGCTCACGTGAAGCGCAGAAGTGGCCTTACCAGAGGCGGCAGAGAACTACTACGACAGCCGGAACAGCACAGCTCTGCTCATGAGTAAGGATATAGTTCTAATATCCCATAATGTTAAGGGCCTGAATAGCCCGGCGAAAAGGCGAGTAGCATTTAAAGACTATAGACGTAAGGGCGCAGAAGTACTCTTCTTACAAGAGACACATTTCTCCCAAACTAACTTCCCCAAGTATTTTGATAAAAATTTCCGAACCCATTTCCTAGCATCAGATCAAGTTAAAAAAAGAGGGGTCGCCATTCTAATTCATAATCATATCCCATATAGACATGACAAAACATACCAGGACAAAGAAGGGAGATTCCTGATCATCACGGGTTTCATCCGAGAAGCTCCAATAACATTCGCTAATGTATACGCCCCAAATGATAACGCCACATCCTTTTTCAATAGCTTCTTCATTAAACTAAGTAAAGTTGCAAAAGGCAATATCATACTGGCAGGCGACTGGAACAGAGTCCTTAACCCTAGCCTAGACCGTTGCACGACCACTAACAAACCACATAGACAGGACGTATTAACTCTAACTAACGGTATAGCCAAGTGCCAACTAATTGACATATGGAGAGAACTACATCAAGGAGAACGAGAGTATACTTTCTACTCTCACCCACATAACTCATACAGTAGGATAGACTACTTCCTCGTGTCTAACGGTATGGTCCCTGGGGTCTCTCGCACAGAGATCCATGATATTTCATGGTCAGACCATGCACCAATAGAGCTGCGGTGCACACTAATTCCACTGGATAGACCTAGAGCGAACTGGAAACTAAATGAGATCCTGTTAAAGATCCCGGATCTCGGAAGAGAAGTAGGAGCTAGAATTCAGGAATACTTTGAGGAGAATGAGGGTAGTGTAGCATCACAAGCTACATTATGGGAAGCTCATAAGGCGACTCTCAGGGGGACATTGATGAATTTGGCAGCCAAACGAAAAAGGGAAAGAGAGAAAAAAACTAAGGCCCTAGAAACACAAATAGCAGAACTCTCTACCCTGCACAAAGCTAATAAACAGGCACATATACTCAAACAACTATTAGACACTAAAATTAAACTCAACCTCCTCCTTACCTCCCAGGCTGAGAAGGAAATGGCTTGGTCTAACCGGAAATTCTATGAAAAAGCGAACAAACCTGATACACTACTTGCCAATAAGCTAAAAAAGAAGCTTCCAAATAACGCTATTCACGCAATTCGAAACCAACAGGGAGACCTTACCTCCATACCTGGGAAAATAGTGGAGCAATTTAAAGCCTACTATGAAAAACTCTATAATGGAGACAAGGTCACCCACAGCAGGAAAACGAGGGATCTATTGTCCACTTTCCTGAAAGAGGCAAATTTACCAACCTTGGCAAGGGCAGAGCGGGAGGCACTACAGGCGGACTTTACCCTGAAAGAACTCAAAGAAGTCATCAAAGCATTAAAACCGGCCAAAGCACCGGGGCCCGATGGCTTCTCTAATCTATATTATAAGAAATATATTAAAATTCTAGCCCCACATATGCTAAAATTGTTTAATGGTATACTAGAGGGGAACTCCTTCCCAGCACAGATGCTCCAGGCGTCTATCTCGGTGATCCACAAACCTGGAAAGGACCCGGCAGACTGTAAGAGCTACCGGCCCATTTCACTGATCAATTCGGACATCAAAATCTACTCCAAACTTATAGCGAACAGGGTGGGTAATGTCCTTCCCAGGTTAATTCACACGGATCAAATAGGGTTTATCGGAGGAAGGCAAGCGGCAGACAACACCAGAAGAATCATAGACTTGATTGATCTGGCCCAAAAGAAAAATATACATTCTATGGTGTTGAGTCTAGACGCGGAGAAAGCCTTCGACAGAATAGACTGGCCCTACTTATCAGCGACGCTTGGGGCGTTTGGCTTTGGGGGACGTCTCATGCGGGCCATCATGGCATTGTATGAGAGCCCTACGGCGAGAGTGAGGCACCAGGGTTTTCCCTCTGAGCAATTCCACATAAAAAGTGGAACGAGACAGGGATGTCCACTTTCGCCGCTGCTGTTTGCGCTATGTGTCAAGCCCCTGGCAGCCCATATACGAGATAGCCCTGACATCTCGGGAATCTCAATTGGGGAGCATGAGTTCAAGGCCGCCCTGTATGCAGATGATGTCATTCTAACATTATCTAAACCGCTCACGTCCCTTCCTAATGTTTTTGAAATCCTGAACAAATTTAATCATGTCTCCGGCTTTAAGATTAATCAGTCTAAATCAGAAGCCCTCAATATAAATCTTCCCAAAGAAGTCGAAAAACTGATTGATCTTAACTTCAATTTCAAATGGCAACCCTCCGCAATCAAATATTTAGGGGTATATCTTACACGGGACTACAAAACTCTATATAAAGCAAACTTTCCCAGGTTAATAAAGACGCTGAGAGAGGATCTCAGAATATGGGCAAAGGGGGGCATCTCTTGGATTGGAAGGATACAAAGCGTGAAGATGAATCTCCTTCCAAGGATGTTATATCTTTTCCAAAGCCTACCCATACCATTGGTGCATTCGGACATCCTCTCCCTCCAGTCAGCAATAATGAAATTCATCTGGAATAAGAAAAACCCACGAATTGCTAAGGGTATCCTGACGAGACCCACAACCAGGGGAGGCCTAGCGGTACCTTGTTTGTTCGCTTATTACAAAGCGGCTCAATTAGCCCAAATTCTCCAATGGCACACAGACCCAAGCCTTAGGAGATGGGTAGAGTTGGAGAAAAAATGTTGTGCGCCGATTGATATCCAATCGCTGATCTGGCTGCCCAAGGCGAGGGCGCGCCAGATCGGCACACCACTACAGACCATTGCCAACTCTATTCGAGTGTGGGAGGCCTCCAAATTTAGTTGTAACTTAACTACAAAGGCATCTCTTATGACGCCAATCATCGGCAACCCAGACTTCGCTCCGGGCGTAGCCAGTAAGAATATGAAATATTGGATGCAGGCGGGCATTATCCGACTGAATGATCTGAGGGACAGGATAAGTATACAATCATTTGATCAAATTAAATCCGCAAAAAATATCCCAAATACAGAATTTTTTAAGCACCTTCAGATCAGGGATTTCTATAACAAAACTGCAATTAGACCAAAACGCACTAATTTTGAGCAGCTGTGCTCCAGAGATACGGACACAAGGGGACTCACATCTAGGATGTATGGGGAAGTGGTCTGTCCAAAATTGACAAGCGAGACCCGGCCAATCTACATGCGACAGTGGGAGACAGACCTAGGGGAGACATTAGAGGACGAGGAGTGGGAGCAGATCATACAAGCAGCGGCTAAAAGCTCCATCTGTACCACACTAAAGGAGAACGCGTATAAGGTCCTGATGCGGTGGTACTACACCCCAACTAGATTGGCTAAATTTGTTAAGGGCTACTCCCCGCTCTGCCCAAAACAGTGCGGGGAGACGGCCGACCTGCAACACATGCTGTGGTCTTGCGCTAAGGTGGTCCCGATTTGGGAACAGATTAGAGATTGGTTGCAGCGGATTCTCGGTTGGGAGATCCCCCTGGACCCGTGGTTGTTCCTGCTGGGCAGACGGATCCAGGGTATGCCAAATGCGACACACAAATTAATAACGCATTTCGCAATTGCCACCAGGTGCGAGATTGCAGCATTATGGAAGCAGACAGCAATTCCAGTTATCCCAAAGATTCGGAATCGAATTTGGCTCGTTTGTCGGATGGAACAATTAACGAGTTTTGTTAATGACACCGGCACAAATTTCCTGAAAGTCTGGTCACCATGGCTAGCACAGGCGGACATCCCCGGGGTGGACACCGCCGCAATTCTGCTATAATAATCGAGAACGCGTTCTCCTTTAGAGGGCAGAAGCCAATAGACACATAGAGACGTACAGTTAGAAGACAGCCCCCTAAGTAACAAGTAACAACCCGACGACCCTACTGTGCAACAGCAAGATGATTCACTAGCACTAGAAACAGGTTTGCAAACAGCACTACCTCTACGGAAATGGCGATGAAACGCACAAGCGGACCCCTCGACGGCAGAAACTTCTGGAGCAGACCCCTCTCCGCCCCCCCCCCCCTCCCCCCCCTCTTGTCCGATGTCCGGTTTGTCCTGTATGTCTTTTATGTACTGTCCCTGTCATAAAACAAAGTAGCCTTAATAAGGGACAGATGTTATTAAAGAGAATAAGAAAATAAGATGTTGGGGGATGGGAATGCAATGGGCTGTGATATATTGTCAGAATATGTATCCCCAATAAAGAAAATTGAAGTTGAAAAAAAAAAAGAGGAACTGTGGTAGCAAATGATAATGCTGGGAAAAACAACCGTGTGTATATTGAATGTCCAAAAGGATGTAGCCTGGTAAAAAATGATCCCACAATGCAAAGCAGTAAGGACAAAGTCATTTACACCTGCCGGTGTCCAGTAGATTATAACATCCTATTTGTATAACAGTATAAATCAACGGTGAAACTGGAACAGACTCACTTGGGGTTCTTTATCCACGATGAGTGATTAGTCCATTGAATACAGAGACCCAGGGTTGAGTGTGCTTCCGTTAGTAGATAGACATCAGAGCAGGTAGATAGAGAAAAACAGAGCACTATATTCATCAGCAAAAAGACCACCAGGAAAGCGTTCCCATAGTTTAAAAGCTAATTTAATGGATCCAGAGTTAATACAACACACACCAACGCGTTTCGGACCTGTGATAGTCCTTTCTCAAGGTGAATGCACACATCACATAACAATTACAATTTATACTTATCGTGGCATAACGGGGACCAACCGCAATCACTTCTGGGTTCGTCACGTGTCGCGGGCCATAGCCCCTGACCTATGACGTAAACACACCGGATGGTACAACGCGATTGCATAACTGATCCCGACGTGTGCGTCACTGCGCCAATAGGACCCGAGAGGTGTAGTGTGCGCAAGCACAAGGGAACGCGCATGACTACTGCAACATCTCTGGGTACTAATATGGAAACAGCACGTGACGTAAGCACGTCGATCAGTACGTGCAAAATACACAATGCATCATGTTGCTATGCGACCGGACCCCCTTCTGTCAGGAAAATCAAAACAACGCAACTTTATTAAACATACACATAACACAATAATATTCCTATTAATAAGTACTAGGAATACAAAAAGGATTAAAATCAATTGAAGCAAAATTGAAGATTAAAAACAATTAGATAAGCCAAACACCTCACTTATAAGGTATCCTTAAATCGTAACACGACTTGTGCAATACTTGTGATGGTTTACGAACAGCCTAGTTATATGGATATAACAATGAAATATAGTATATATAGCATAGTTCGAAAAAACCTTTTGGAGAGAATAGAAAATGAGACCCTCCTTTTTGATACTTGAATGTCTCTTTCAAAGTTTTTTATGTATAGGCAACAGCACAGATTGTCTCAATAATATTTGATAACTATAAGAAACAATTTTGCAATGTATATATATTAGAATGTAAATTATATTGCTTTATTTTGGAAAGAGCTTTATTTTAGATATGGTTATTGAGACTGTCTCATTTTCTATTCTCTCCAAAAGGTTTTTTTCGAACTATGCTATATATACTATATTTCATTGTTATATCCATATAACTAGGCTGTTCGTAAACCATCACAAGTATTGCACAAGTCGTGTTACGATTTAAGGATACCTTATAAGTGAGGTGTTTGGCTTATCTAATTGTTTTTAATCTTCAATTTTGCTTCAATTGATTTTAATCCTTTTTGTATTCCTAGTACTTATTAATAGGAATATTATTGTGTTATGTGTATGTTTAATAAAGTTGCGTTGTTTTGATTTTCCTGACAGAAGGGGGTCCGGTCGCATAGCAACATGATGCATTGTGTATTTTGCACGTACTGATCGACGTGCTTACGTCACGTGCTGTTTCCATATTAGTACCCAGAGATGTTGCAGTAGTCATGCGCGTTCCCTTGTGCTTGCGCACACTACACCTCTCGGGTCCTATTGGCGCAGTGACGCATACGTCGGGATCAGTTATGCAATCGCGTTGTACCATCCGGTGTGATTACGTCATAGGTCAGGGGCTACGGCCCGCGACACGTGATGAACCCGGAAGTGATTGCGGTTGGTCCCCGTTATGCCACGATAAGTATAAATTGTAATTGTTATGTGATGTGTGCATTCACCTTGAGAAAGGACTATCACAGGTCCGAAACGTGTTGGTGTGTGTTGTATTAACTCTGGATCCATTAAATTAGCTTTTAAACTATGGGAACGCTTTCCTGGTGGTCTTTTTGCTGATGGATATAGTGCTCCGTTTTTCTCTATCTACCTGCTCTGATTACTGTACATTCACATTTTTTTCTTTGAACTTTAAATTCACTGTGAATGTGTGTGTGTGGGGGGGGATTCTTCAAGAAGGCTTACATTTTTATTCATTGGTTACATTTTTATTCATTGATTACATAATCAGATTAACATATTCAATTCGAGAAGGGTTTATCACAAGTGCACATGCGTTACCGTAAACAAAGCCTCAAAGGGTTGGGGCGGGGGGGGTTCATAATGGATTAGCATAAGGGATTAGCCACGCATTTGAAAATGATTGTGAAGTTATACACGCATGCGCATTAATCATCAACTAGGTCCATTCCCAAAGAGGATTACACGCAGGCACAGAGATGTGACTCTCGGCTCGGGAAGATTAAAAGCACAAAGCCAAGCTTTTGAAAATGAATGGTTTTCAAGAGGTGTCGATAAGAAGTTGAAATTCTTGAGCCTTGTGTGTGTCTGCGAGGGGAAGGGGGTAAAGCTGGATGAAGGATTAGCAGTACTGAACTGTAGTTCAAAGACATATTTTCAACAGGTCATCATAATGTTTTGATCCCCAGACCCCCAAATCAATAAAATTACATAAAGCATGTGAATGACCAGTGTAACATTAAAAATCTACAGTACCGATAGAATATCAGAATAACAAGAATTTTTATGCAGGCACACATGTCTGGAAACGAAACATAAAAAAAAAAAAATATTTTTTTCCCCCAGACTTCAACTTCCACATGATTACACGCAGGCACTGAAATGTGACACCAGGCTCTGTACGTTATACATGCAGGAATGTGATGACAGATTCGGGATGATTGAAGCCAGAAAGCCATCTGGCTGGGAGAGGTGTACTGAACTGTAGATAAGAAGTTGAAATAGTACTTTAGCGTGTGTGCGGGGGCGAGAGGGAGAGCGCTGTATGCGCCGAAATGTGATACTGTAACACGCCTATGCATTTCAACAATGTATGGTACACGCATAATACTGTATAAAAAGAGTATGAAAAAAAGTAAAAGTACTGATTACAAAATAATACAGTACATATAGTACTATATAGAAATGTGATAATTTTATATTCGAAGAAGACGCGACGCTATATTTTTGTAATACTGTATACTGTAAATCCTCCATTTTACAAATACTGCGCGCGCACACACAGACATAATGCATTAGACATGCATTAGACTTATTAGACTTTTAAGATAACAGCTCGCAAACGCCCATCTGTGTTTTTAGACGGTATTGCAGTATAGCGGACAGCGCTAAAAATCCGAGCGCTAACATACCGGAAAGCGCTACGTAAAAAAGAAAATATACCGCATCTGGCCGCGGTTAGCAGAGCGCCGTGGATCCGGACGCATTAGGATAAAGGCAGCCGCAGCTGTACTTACATTATAAAACTGCCAAAATCTTAAATTTAGAAAATACATAATTTGTCATGTAACAGAAAAACCATGAGATAATTGGCAAAAATTATGGAAATTAAATTTGTATTGTGTCTTGTGGTTATGATGACAAGTTGTGTAATATGAAGATGCATTTAAAAACAAAATGTTTTAGTAGTATAGAATGGTTAAAATTAACAACTTTAAAAAAACGTTCTTGCTCCTCATTTAATGGTAAAGATACTCACAACATATAAAGTATATACCTTGTCTTTACATACCAATGCACTCTCCAATGTCAAGCTTAGACCCAATTATAAAAATGACTGTACACGTTCTACTGTATATCACCTACTGCTACAAACAAAATTCTCTTTGTGCACTCATGAATTACATTGTCAAAGGAACAAAAAAAATATAGTTGTTGGTAGAGGATATGCAAGGACAGAGTAACATTTCTATCATTTTTAAAAGTGAGTTTTGCTATGCAGCTGCACTTTAAAATAGCATTTCTAACTAATGTAATACTCCTGTAAATACAATTATAATAATTTAGTTTTACAATATTAAGAATGTAAAGTGTAGCCATGTATTCTTTTTGGCTACTAATCTGCCCTGCCTAACACATAAACCCTGATACCAGCGCAGGCAGTGTTAGGATTAATCCGTGTTTTCCCCTGCAGTAAGCAGCTCCCTTGAGTGATGGGGGGGGGGCTAAGGCCTGTGTTCTGCCCATTCAGGGGCTCAGACCTTGGACCCTCCCCCAGGTACTTAAAGGGCTGTACAGCCAAATTTAGGGAGTTCTCTTCACTGAGAGAGAGTGATTGATGGGAGTGTGGAATCAAGTCTCTGATCACCTATATCTGCTATTCCACCAGGGAATAAGGGAAGAGCAAGGATAGACTCTTGGGCCCTAACCTGGGCGTTTATTCCAGGGACCATCTGGAGGAGGGACAAGAGAAATGAACCCAGTTATATGCTGTATTCATTGCTGTTGAAGAATAAAGCGTTCCAGTTATAATATACCCTGCCTTAGACTGTAAGTAATCAGGGGGAGTATCAGCAGAGGGTTCTCCTGCATGGATAGGCTCCAGTACTACTGGATCCTGCTGGAGATGGAGGCGCCTCACTAGTAAGAAAGAACCAACCATCACCCCGAAAGCCTGTCCTGTCTTCCCAATTAACACCAGCGGAAACTCAGCGATTCTGTGAGCCAGCAGGTAACCAGCAATACACACCGTGTAATAGTGTAATCTCCCAGAGGGTGGTGGAAACCCCGTTACAAAAGCAATGTGCCAATTTGCTTATTAATGGTTTGAATGTTTCCCAGGGAAGATGTCAGGCTGGTAATTGTATCTGAAGAATAGAGAAAAAGAAAATCCATTTAAGAGTAGCCGACCAAATCTTGCATTGATACAGGATCTATAAAAGAGAAACACATTGGCCTTAACTTTATTATCATGGAAAGAAATACAAAGTCATGAGCCTTCATTAAAACTGCACACGTTTTAATGTTTCAGCTTCCAGCAGTGAGATGCAGTAATGTAAAAATCACAGAATAAAATTGATGGTTTGAAAGAAATAAACTAGTTTTATCTAGGTATTATTGTGCAGATGGATCTTCTAGTTTAAAATCTGAAATAAATTGCGTTATACATTCCACATTATGTGCTTTCCTAACCTGCATTGCTCTAGCCATGTAATTTCCTTAGATTATGTTACGATAAGGAAGTCATTTTAGTCCTAGCGAAGTGTGAATTTGTTGAAGGTTATAGAACCTTTTAATGGCCAGACATCTGAGTTCATAATAGATGAAATTATAAGATATGTGCAATTGCCTTGCAGTTCGGTTTTGGAATAAGCACATTTCGTGAAAAATTTGTAAAAATGTTTGCAAAGATTTATATGAAAAATGTCCACTATTTTGCCCCAAAAGTATACAAAAAACAAACAGCCGGAGCCTAAAATAAAATATCTCGGTGAATAAATTCTGACCAAATGAAGAGTCCAATCACGGATATCAAACAGTCCTGAGAAGGATCTTGACTGAAAACTCGCAGCACAGACAAACAAACATAAAAGAAGGCGATTGAAGCGGATGGACCCCAGACATCCGAGAGAACACCCGATCTGCAGCGGGACCCTCTAATGTCACCACCGTCACTGCCACCTTCTGGGGATGCAGCCTCAGGGCCCCTCGTGATTCCCGTCTCAGTTCCTTAGTCTTCATAAATCATTTTTTTTTTAAAGTAGCTTTAAAGAATACACTTGCATGAATAACTAGTTGTATATCAGGCACTACAGGACTGCTTCGTTGCTGCATATATGTTACAACCATGCTCTACTCAGTCAGCCGGATACCAGTGTTGCTGTCACTGCTCTGTGCACTAAGGTGAGATTGCTGATCTTTCATAAAGGCCTGTATCACACACATGAATCCCAAAAGTATGCAATTTTCTCCAACTGTGAGCATTACTGTATATGCGCTAATAGACAATTCAGTATCCATACTTGTTTACCATGGTGGAGAAATCATATGGTTTTCTCACAGGCACAAAGCAGTTTTGTGCTCTATGAGCCTGCCCTTCTACCCTTACACACCGATGGTTTAAGGGCCTTTTTGTTCAGGATTCATACTCTTCCTCCAGTACTCACAAAAGAGTGGGCACTTGTACAGTGGGTTGAAATAGCAAAGGCCCCGATTGGCCTGGCTGGGGAAGGCAGCCGGTGTCATTGCAGACTGAGTCGGTTTGATGCTTGTTGTTCATCAGGATCATTGTCTCTGTATAAAGTCACAAGAGTAAAAGGATGTTTGTCACATCCATGTGAGTGAAAAAAATGAAATAATAAATGTAATGAAGAATAATGAGTAGAGAAACGTTTCAGTGGTTAAGGAATACTTACAGAAGAATGGAATGGAGAGCAGAGAGCAGTGTGTGTGTGTGTGTGTGTGTGTGTGTGTGTGTGTGTGTGTGTGTGTGTGTGTGTGTGTGTGTGTATAAATAATTTAGTAGTAGAGAGAGAGAAATATAAAAAAAAGTTTGTGTGTGCTGGGGACCCCTTATTTCAAGTGAAACTTCTTTGTCTTTGGTCACTGTTTTGTCACAGATATTGTATTTGTGATGGTGATATTTTTAATTAAAATTCAAAACACAATGTCAGTGACAAAACGCAAAGAAGTTTGACTTAGAACGCACATGCTCGGCACACAACTCTGTTTTAGCTATATGCACTTCTATAGTTATACCAACTGTCTCTGTGTGTTTGTGTGTGCGTGTGTGTGCGTATGTGCGTGTGTGTGTGTGTGTATGTGCCTCTGTGTGTCACGTTTCTAGTCACTATTGTCTTTAAAGACCAATATTCATTGAGCACGCACCTATTCTATAAACCAACAGATAAAAATACTCTGGTATGGGCAACTAATCATCATCCAAATCAATTTAAAAAAGGTTTACCATATTCCCAATTCCTCAGGATTACGAGTAATCCAGATGAGGTGGATATAGCGATGCTCCAAATGGCTAAGCACTTCATGGATAGAGGCTACAATATCAGAGAAGTGGAGTCAGTCCTCATCAAGGCTAAGGTACCCACATGGCTTGAGCTTCTTGCAGCAAGCACTAAAATCAGCACCACAAAGGAGGAACGTTTTAATCTCAGCAGTACATTCAGCACTGCATCTGGACTCATAAAGAAAAGTATTCTAAAGCATTGGCATGTGCTAGCCAGGGACAATAAAATTGGTCGACACCAGAAAACCACCACTCTTTTGCTACAGGAGGGGCAAACAACTTGGGGACTCTGACACAAATTGACCCGGTTTCCAAATATACGCCTACAACTACCTGGTTGGCCAGGTCCCCCAGAGTGTGCAAATGACACGGGTGTACAAATTGCCAACATCTGATACTCGGCAAAACATTTACCCACCCTCACAACAGTAATCCTATAAAAATGAAAGATTATCTGAATTGTGAGTCCAAATTCGTGGTATACTTCATCCGCTGTCCCTGCAAGCTCTACTATATAGGAAAGACCTCCTGAATGATCAAGGAGAGTATGTGTCTACATAGATCTACTATCAGGAAGGCATTATTGGACAGCAGCAACAGCGAAGATTTAGAACACCAACCTGTGGCCAGTCATTTCAATAGCCATAAACATAGTCTGGCAACTTTCCGATGTATGCTTATTTTGCAGGCGCATGCCCCCGCACGAGGTGGGGATAGAAACAAGTTACTTCTTCAATTGAAGAAAAAAATTACATTCATCCTCAACATTAGCAAGAGTGAACAGAGAAGTTCAGAAGTACCCCTATAGATGCACTCTAGACATAATGTATATGTTTCTAAGGTAATAAGGTAATAGATCCCCTTTACCAGAAACTAAAAACGAAAACGGCGCAAAAAACAAAAAAGTTTTAATACATCTTTAAATTGAACTATTACACTCAAATGGATAAAATTGTGGGTATAAACTGAACCCCAAGTAGGTGTGATAAGAGTCTATTTGGAGGTGCTGGTGGAACTAGTGTTCTCTTAATGTTGTTGAATACCCCCCATAGACTCCCGCGTATGTATAGGACGTATATTGCCACTAACCCTTTGTATTAATCAGATGTTTGTATGGTGACTGTATTTGGCAAAATGGTATTTGCTGGGTTGAACAAAGTAGTTCAATGGTACACCGTTTTTATACACAGATAGTTACAGTCATCGCTCTGTATATAGTAACCAGGTACAAACAGGTCTATGCTTATATCAGTGTATAGACTCCTGGGACTGTGTCCCTTGTACTGGTATTATCCCTTCCACATATATGCACCTGAGTGCTGCAGACAGTGATGCTATAGGGCTAGCTAGTAGGTAACAGTAAATTGCTCAGTAGTAGCAGATATCGGCGCTCGTTCCTATGATCAGCGCATGCTATGGATTAAAGTGCTGCAAACTATCTAGCAATACATGTGGCTGAACTGTATCAGACACGGTAACAACCAGCGGCGCTCTCCCTTATGCAAATATACAATGCCGCATACACAAGCGGCTACTGTGTTAGCCGCGATTGTAGTTGTGGTAGGCAAAATGCCAGATCCACTAAATCTCAAGTTGAGAAGGGGAAGGGAAAACAAGGAGGCTACAGCGAGCCTTAACCAGGAGAATAGAAGCATACAACCCGTTCAGGCGGCTGGTAGAGTCCTCGCAGACGCTCCTACAGTGACGTCATCGTCGTGACGTCAGCAACAACCGACACGTGTTTCGCGCGTGTGACGCGCTTCATCAGGGGGAGGAGTCTGCCCTTCCGAGTGAGTCTGTGGTATTTGTAGGGGGACTTGGACTCCTATTGGTCCATGAGTTACTGAAAGTATTTAACCTTATAATATCCCTAGCAGGATTAACCCTATCAGACCGGGTTAATGTCTATGAACTGATAGTTCAGGACTTAGTAATTGTTATGTCATTCTACTTAGTAATTCGTTCCTATATAGTTGCACAATAGATATGAATACATCTATAGTATAGATTGTAGATCACCCAAATCGTCATGTAGGAGTGTCACAATAGTATTTAACAATCCGCCCCTAAGGTCAATACGGATCTTGGCGTGTTATTAATGCTATTTGGAGACTCAAATATGGATATTATTAAAAAGGGAGGTGGAGGGGTCCTAGAATACTAAAAGAGGTGTATGAGTGTAGGAGTGTGTAGCACATTTAAGGTGATCCGCCCCTAGGGTCAATACGGATCTTGACTGCATTTACAAACTGTATACCTGTACCCCAGATGGATGTAATATTAGCTGTATCTAGTGCCATAGCTACGCTAAAGGTATAGATGATATCTGTTAGCTAGGGTGTGTATAGATGTTCCATTCTACTTGTTATCACACTTTAACGTAGGAATGCAGAGTACATGAATCCCTCATTAAGTCCCGAGGGTGCCTGTGTTTGAAGGAGATAAATCCACCGGCACTCATGTTGGAGGAGGATTTTGTCCCAGTCGCCCCCTCTAGGGCTGGGAGGTACATGTTCAATTGCTGAAAAAGTCATGACTTTTGGGTTGCCCTGATGGTGCTCAGCAATATGTCTTGCAATTGCCGCGGTCGAGGTAGGCGACTCAGGAGCAAGGTCAAGGTCACAAGCAAAATTCGGTAACGGGAAAAACTTCAGCGAAGGCGCTTCAGCGTAGGTGCTGCAGCGCGATGGGAACGGTGGGTGACACAGGAACATGAAGCTTCAGCACAGGGGCTTCAGCACAGGAACAATCTCCGCTTGGAGGAGGCGAAGAACTAGAAGACATAGTATATGGCTCGGCACCCCAAACCCACCTTAGCAAACTTGACCCCCTCTACAATTCAATATGCTGTTTTGTTCTCCAATGCAACTACAACGCACATTACTGTGAAATGCTCAAAGAACTAGATTGGTCATCACTTGAGTCTAGGCGCGAAGTTCACCTTTCCTGTCTTGCCTTCAAATTCTTTCTGGGCAAGCTACCCATCTATCTGAAGAAGCTCCTCACCCCTACCACATGCAGCACTTATCATCTGAGATCAGACTCCAAAAGACTGTTCATGGTCCCAAGGCTCAACAAAGTATACGGCCGTTCCTCCTTCTCTCACCGTGCACCACAAAACTGGAACAACCTACCGGAGACCCTCACATCCACCACCAGTTTATGTTCTTTCAAAACTAAGGCTGTCTCACATTTTAATCTGGTCTGTAACTGTATAATACACCTATAATATATTTTCTTTAACTGTGCATGCAATGTATACCCTGTTCACTTATGTAACTGTATTTGTAACCATGTATTATTTGTCTTAACTCTATACCCAGGACATACTTGAAAATGAGAGGTAACTCTCAATGTATCACTTCCTGGTAAAATATTTTATAAATAAATAATAAATAAATACACTTTTATAGTGGTTGCTGCTGTGATGTAAATAACTATTTGTGGAAACCTTCTTGAAATAAGTATTTGTCACAATCTTGTTATCAGTATTAACCTGGAGCTCTAAATCCAAAAAATTGACTTTCAAATTTTTCGTCTCAAATGTAAATTGTAACCCCATATTGTTGTTGTCAAATGAATGCAATATGCTTGTCAGTTCTTCTAACTCCCCATCCCAAATAAACAAAAGGTCGTCTATGAAATGGCCATAGAACATCAGAACCGCCCCCAACCTCGAATTGCCCCACACATGGGAGTTGTCCACAACCCCATGTAGAGGTTGGCATACCTGGGGGTGAATCTGGTGCCCATGGCCGTTCCACAAGGTGAATTGATAAAGAGCTTTGCTCGAAACGCGTAGGTGGGATTTTGTTTGCCCCATTATGCTGCTTTTTAAGGATCCGATAAATTGATATATTTTTTCTATGGGTACGCACTCAACTTGACCTAACTTTATCTCTCTGTTGGAAGTAGTGCTTAGTTTTTTTGCTTGTAGATTAATTAAACCTGATATATTATTGATAAATTCTGGTGAGTGCTGCAGATTTTTCTTTTTTGGATTGATCTAATGTGTTGCTGGATGGTGATCCTGGCTACACTGCAAGCACCCTGATCTACAAAGATAAGTTATTTGTCCTACGTTGCCCACATAGAGTGCCCTGAACATTTTGTGTTATGTATACACACATTATATATATATATATATACACATACACACATTATATACACACACACATACATATACATACATACACACACATACATATATGCAACCCGAATATGCAGAGAGCAGTTCCTATTTCTTAGGCTCCCAACAGCCGAACAGACCACAGCAGCCTTTGTTCTCTGGTTTTGAGATTCACACACCTTACAGCTACCGTAGCTCACTAGCAATACGTGACCCTATGCATTTCTTCCATCTTCGTGGATTTGATCAGGGGATAAACTCAGTTAGCACTCATGGTATAAATACTCACACGCAGAGTCCAATCAACAGAGATTTAACTAATTACAAACTCTAGACATCTGTATTAAACTTTTAATTGATCTTAAACTGGGCTTAAAGATATACTATACGGTGAAAGGTCACAGCTGTGGCCCAAAAGAATCCTATTTGCACTCGCTAAACCAGAAATGCTAGGCTAGGAAAAATTTAATCCTTGGAGTAACCTCCATAGCCATACATAAACATATTAAAATCATATTTATTGAACATATATACAAAAAACCTTATGGTTAAAAATACCACTGTGTGGCTCCAGGAAAACACAAAGAGGAAGGTGGGGAATAAGTGCTGGTATTGTTACCCGAGCAATCTGAGACTCTATTGTAATCAGGACAGTGTGTATACTATAAATATATATATATACACAACATGAAAGACTCCTCAGAGTTATCCTCTATTAATTATCAGTACAGTTTATGGCCTGTGTGATATCCAAGGGAGTCCATGAGTGTAGGGAATATCTGCAATGTAATATGTCCCCTATGGTAGTATTCCGTAAGACTATATAATCATTGGGTGACGTCACCATATATGGTGTGCAGACGGGGTGATCTGTGTGTCCTAATATCAATGATACCATGCATTCACATATCATATACCATGTACACAGTTTGGCTGATTTGTAACTCAAAACGTGCCTCTAAGTCCCTAAGGCTCAAGTCAAAGCATCACTCTGATTACCGTGGCGCTGCCTCCACTTCAAACAGCTATATCTGTGTACTTGGGACTTATATAGGCCGTTTGCAAGTATATATACCCAAACCCGATTGATTTCACACAATAATCAACCCCCTCATGGAAGTATACGACCTGACAGTCTCTTGAATCATTTGCTCGCTTCCCGGTTCTCTATGTTTCCGGATGACGTCACCGGAAGTGCGTCATCACGTACCGACGTACGTTTCACGCTCGTGGGCGCCTCGTCAGGGCAATGGGAGTGACTACTATGATCTCCTCCCTGCTTTAAGTACTGGGTGGTTGGGGGCGTGTATCACGTCTCGGCCAACCCAGGAAATGTATCTCTAGGTGGATTTGCGTGTCATGTCACCATTTTGGATCGTATATATCCGTTATCCACCTATTGTGTATTCACGTTGCCATGGCAACTTGTCAGAATAAGGAATGATATGCATGATGCTCTCATTTATAACAGGAATTATTCCACTTTGTCAGCATGGCACATATTGTGTGATAGCTACAATAGACAAATGCATTTGGAATGGGTAGTTTGCAGGATGGCAGATTCTGATATCTTACACAACATACTGAGTATGTATATATATATATATATATTATAACAAACAAAGAATAGACTGCGCTCCTCAGGTGTAAACTCAGACTGATTACCAATTGATTGTATTAAGTGGATATAGCAAAGGTGAATGGCAAGGGTGAATGCAACAATAATATGGATGATTGACTCACACTAATAAAAATACATGCAATATGTTATAATAAAATGCTGAGTGCCAATGTTTAAAAAGCTGCTGTGAACATAAATATATGCCAGTGAACAATACAAATATAATAAAATGGCATGTGTTGGTGGTTATGACTACTGCACTAATAAATCCCTCCTGGATGATACTAAATAATGATGAATGGAAAAATACGAAAAAAATGACACTAAGTGTGTCAAAAATAAAAATAAAAATGAAAAAATATGAAAAATATAAAAATATATCAACCAAACCAAGGTTCCATGCTAGGATCTGGCTGCTCTCATGAAGGACCAACGAACTCCCAGAAATCTGTGAACAACAAGAAAAGAAAGCGCCCGATCCTAGTGCAGCATGAAAAAATACAATTTAATAAAAATGAATAATTAAGGGCCTGTCCCTACATAACAGTCACCAAAACCATTCCTAATCCACCAAATAGGACCTACGTTATCAAGAATCACATTAACTGTCTGTCTGAAGGGGTCATATACCTCATTACGTGCAGGTGTGGCGTGCGCTACGTAGGAAAGACCCATAGGGCCTTAAAAGTGAGGGTCCTAGAACATCTGGGATCTATACGGAATAGCAAAGACACCCCCGTCGCCCGCCACGTACTGAGTGAACATAACGGTGACCCCAAATTTCTCACCTTCTGTGGGATCGAACACATACCCTGGGGTCCCCGAAAGGGTAACTGGGATAGACGTCTGATGCAGCGTGAGTGTCAATGGATATTCACGTTGCAGACCCTACAACCAGGTGGCCTCAACGAAGGGTATATATACTCAGCATTTTTATAGGGACCCATCATTACCTGCCCCAGAGGTAGGTTCCTTCGAGGATGGCAGTACAAAGGTCATAACTATATTTAAATGACATAATAGGATCTTAATACCCCATGTGACCGTAGTGACTAGGAAAAGTGGTCTCCTTAATAGAACCACACTCCTACATCACTGACATACTTATATATCATTATGATATCAATATAAGTTTGAGTGGGGCATGAGATAAAGGAGATCCATTTACAACACAGAGTATACATATGAGTTATAGATAAATAGAGTCTTAAACTCATTACGTCCGTATTGACTCTAGAGGCGGTCATTAGTAAGGGATAATACTCCTACATTACTGATACACAAAATAAGATCCTAGAAATAAACAACACAAAAAACAATTGACCACATATGCTTACACAAGACTGATATCATAAGTGGTTACTAAACATATATATTTACCACATATATATATATATATATGTATATATATATATATATATATATATATATATATATATATGTGTGTATATGTGTTTATATATATATATATATATATATATATATATATATACATACTCAGTATGTTGTGTAAGATATCAGAATCTGCCATCCTGCAAACTACCCATTCCAAATGCATTTGTCTATTGTAGCTATCACACAATATGTGCCATGCTGACAAAGTGGAATAATTCCTGTTATAAATGAGAGCATCATGCATATCATTCCTTATTCTGACAAGTTGCCATGGCAACGTGAATACACAATAGGTGGATAACGGATATATACGATCCAAAATGGCGACATGACACGCAAATCCACCTAGAGATACATTTCCTGGGTTGGCCGAGATGTGATACACGCCCCCAACCACCCAGTACTTAAAGCAGGGAGGAGATCATAGTAGTCACTCCCATTGCCCTGACGAGGCGCCCACGAGCGTGAAACGTACGTCGGTACGTGATGACGCACTTCCGGTGACGTCATCCGGAAACATAGAGAACCGGGAAGCGAGCAAATGATTCAAGAGACTGTCAGGTCGTATACTTCCATGAGGGGGCTGATTATTGTGTGAAATCAATCGGGTTTGGGTATATATACTTGCAAACGGCCTATATAAGTCCCAAGTACAAAGATATACCTGTTTGAAGTGGAGGCGGTGCCACGGTAATCAGAGTGACGCTTTGACTTGAGCCTTAGGGACTTAGAGGCACGTTTTGAGTTACAAATCAGCCAAACTGTGTACATGGTATATGATATGTGAATGCATGGTATCATTGATATTAGGACACACAGATCACCCTGTCTGCACACCATATATGGTGACGTCACCCAATGAGTATATAGTCTTACGGAATACTACCATAGGAGACACATTACATTTCAGATATTCCCTACACTCATGGACTCCCTTGGATATCACACAGGCCATAAACTGTACTGATAATTAATAGAGGATAACTCTGAGGAGTCTTTCATGTTGTGTATATATATATATATATATATATTTATAGTATACACACTTTCCTGATTACAATAGAGTCTCAGATTGCTCGGGTAACAATACCAGCACTTATTCCCCACCTTCCTCTTTGTGTTTTCCTGGAGCCACACAGTGGTATTTTTAACCATAAGGTTTTTTGTATATATGTTCAATAAATATGATTTTAATATGTTTATGTATGGCTATGGAGGTTACTCCAAAGATTAAATTTTTCCTAGCCTAGCATTTCTGGTTTAGCGAGTGCAAATAGGATTCTTTTGGGCCACAGCTGTGACCTTTCACCGTATTCTAACTATTCATCCCATATGCACCCTATCTCTTGTACACCAGCACATGTATATAGTAGGACACTTAAGGTGAGCGGTAGCCATTTCTTACCTTGTAATATATGCTTATAAGAACGTTGTTCTTTTCGGCTGGCCAGTTCCCCGGGAATGGGACTGTGTCTGCATGGTACATGTAGTGTGTATATAGCGTTAGTAAATACTGTTGATGCTATCTGTATTTGACTTGTGAGCACTATATCAATAGCCCCTATGGCTGGTTTTCTGTCTACGACACCAGACTTTGATGCATGGCAAACTGAAGCCACTTCTGTTTTTACACTAGACCAAGAGTTACCACCAACCTCTAGCCAGAATGATATCAAAAGCTTTTTCGGTAATTTGGAAAGGGCAATGAAGTTAAAGGCTCGAATTTGGTGGGAGATTACTAGTCTAACCAATTACCTTAAACTGGATCTAGTTCCTCGAGGTTTAAGACTGAACCTAGCTCCATCACAATACCAAACTGATGAAACCTTCAATAAAGCGTGGGAGTCTGAGCTGCTCAAATGTTCATTTAATCTAATGAGACTACTCATTGAACATGAGACAGATAAACTGACCAAGACCAACAATAACATAGTCCTTATTAAAAAAGACATTGAGACTTGGAGCGGACTGGAAGAGTTCAGTGACCTTGAAAAGAAACTCAAAAACAACATTGATAAATTAAAAGCAGACATCAAACTGAGAAAACAGAAAAAATTTATTAGGGACTCCTTTGACTTTAAAGAAGGGAACATCTTTAGATACAAAATAAAAGCATCCAAAAAAAGGTTTACCCAACAACCATTAGAATCCTCAACAGAGTGGGAACACTCGGCAAGCGACACCGACCCTGAAACACAAGGGGAGAGAACTAACACACCCCATACTGAGTATACCAACCCTGGGCCACAGACTGCTTCTGACAATCATTTTTTAGGTTTAGGAGGCAGGTACATTCAACCAGGCCGAGGAAGACAACGAGGGGGAGGGGAAGTGTCGCTAAGAGACAGAGAGGTATGGGGGTATCAACCACAGGTGCAGCAGAGGAGACCCTACAGGGGGAGGAAGAGAAAAAACAGGTAGTCAATCTATCCAACAAATTGCTCAACAATTTCCATATAGAAGTGTTGAGCAAAGGACTCTCTTTCTCTCCCACAAATGATATAGTCCCATTTGAGTGTATAAAAGATCTAAATCTGTTTTCGAGGAAACTCCTTCTACATAAGTTCTTTCAAAGAAGGAGACATAACTCAATACAAGGAACAATATTAGAAAACCTGACAGATGCTGACCTAGACAATCTAGATTTGTTGAATGATCTGGAGGAGGAATCCAACAGACCATATGGTGAGGGCCCATTTACGGACCTCAAAAACCAATCCACCTTTACACCTCCATCAGAGTCATGCTCAAACGTAGATGTGTTCGTGAAATTAGTAACGATAGAGATTTTGCAGTTACATAAAACCAATAAAAGACATAATCTCACATACCCGCAACGCCTAACGCTAGCAGATTTGGAGAAAGATCCCTTGATCGAAATAAAACCTTCAGACAAGGGTGGTAATGTAGTCCTGTTAAACAAGGAGGACTATGATACAGAATGTAGGAGACTATTGTCAGATCAAGCCAGTTACAGGATACTTAAAGAAGACCCTACAGCGGTGTTCAAAACACAACTTTTGAGCATTCTGAATGAGGGTCTGGACGGGAAGGTGATCTCTAAAAGAGAACTAGAGTTTATCATGGTGAAAAATCCACAAATTGCTACATTTTATCATCTACCTAAGCTACACAAGCACAAATTACCGCCGCCAGGGAGACCAATAGTATCTGGTATTGATAGCCTGACGGCGAGTGCTAGCAAATACTTAGATGTGGTACTAAGACCATTTGTGAACTCCCTACCGTCATTCTTACGGGACACAAAAGATGTCCTTCTACGTTTAGAAGATGTTGTGGTCAGTACAGACACATTACTTGTGGGTCTAGACGTTGAGGGACTATACACAAGTATCCCTCACGCAGTTGGTCAGAAAGCTGTAACTCATTTCCTTAAACAGCGTGGAAGTAACTACAATGCACACAATGAGTTTGTAATCCAATTATTAGACTTTGTACTCACTAAAAATTATTTTACATTTGATCAAAAATTCTACCACCAAATCCAGGGCACCGCTATGGGGACCACTTGTGCCCCCACCTACGCTAATTTATATCTAGGCTGGTGGGAGGAAACAGTGGAGTCTTCAGCGAAGCCCTGGAGGAGTACACAAGGTATGTAGAATGGTGGGGGCGCTATATTGACGACATCATCCTATTATGGAAAGGCCCCAGACCCCTTCTGAAACAATTCATTGATGTGCTAAATACAAATGACCACAATCTAAGACTTACCTCTGACATAGACGACACCACTCTGAACTTCCTTGACCTGAGAATCACTAAACAGAAAGATGGCGAGTTAGTAACAACCATTTTTAGGAAAGAAACTGCCACAAACAGTCTCCTGAGGGCTGATAGCCACCATCCCAAACACATTATCCAGAACATTCCCACGGGTCAATTCCTAAGGTTACGCAGGAATTGCTCAACCTTAGATGAATTCAAGAGTCAGGCTGATGATATGACCGCGAGATTCATCAGGCGTGGTTACTCCAAAAACAGCTTACGCAAGGCAAAGAAGAGGGCAAACGATACACCTCGAGCACAACTCCTAGTGGACAGGCAGCATTCACAAACACAGACTGATAAGACAATACGATACATTGGGACATTTAGCAACCAGTGGCAGGATTTGAGAAAGATCTTTACCAAACATTGGCACATCC
The DNA here is from genome assembly GCF_040206685.1 of Ascaphus truei. Classification (NCBI taxonomy): domain Eukaryota; kingdom Metazoa; phylum Chordata; class Amphibia; order Anura; family Ascaphidae; genus Ascaphus; species Ascaphus truei. The sequence goes on from NC_134484.1 coordinate 139,478,094, forward strand.
TTACAAATGATGCTGATTTGAAACAGGTCTTCAGAGATTCACCAACAATGACCTGCAGGAGGGCGAGAAACCTAAAAGACAGACTAGTACCTAGTCACTACAAGGAAACTAAACCAAGAACATGGTTAGGGGACAGGATACCTATAGGGTCATACCCATGTGGCCGCTGTAAGGCCTGTCCCTACATGAGAGTCACCAAAACCATTCCTAATCCACCAAATAGGACCTACGTTATCAAGAATCACATTAACTGTCTGTCTGAAGGGGTCATATACCTCATTACGTGCAGGTGTGGCGTGCGCTACGTAGGAAAGACCCATAGGGCCTTAAAAGTGAGGGTCCTAGAACATCTGGGATCTATACGGAATAGCAAAGACACCCCCGTCGCCCGCCACGTACTGAGTGAACATAACGGTGACCCCAAATTTCTCACCTTCTGTGGGATCGAACACATACCCTGGGGTCCCCGAAAGGGTAACTGGGATAGACGTCTGATGCAGCGTGAGTGTCAATGGATATTCACGTTGCAGACCCTACAACCAGGTGGCCTCAACGAAGGGTATATATACTCAGCATTTTTATAGGGACCCATCATTACCTGCCCCAGAGGTAGGTTCCTTCGAGGATGGCAGTACAAAGGTCATAACTATATTTAAATGACATAATAGGATCTTAATACCCCATGTGACCGTAGTGACTAGGAAAAGTGGTCTCCTTAATAGAACCACACTCCTACATCACTGACATACTTATATATCATTATGATATCAATATAAGTTTGAGTGGGGCATGAGATAAAGGAGATCCATTTACAACACAGAGTATACATATGAGTTATAGATAAATAGAGTCTTAAACTCATTACGTCCGTATTGACTCTAGAGGCGGTCATTAGTAAGGGATAATACTCCTACATTACTGATACACAAAATAAGATCCTAGAAATAAACAACACAAAAAACAATTGACCACATATACTTACACAAGACTGATATCATAAGTGGTTACTAAACATATATATTTACCACATATATATATATATATATATATATATATATATATATGTATATATATATATGTATATGTGTATATATATATATATATATATATATATATATATATATATATATATATATATATATACATACTCAGTATGTTGTGTAAGATATCACAATCTGCCATCCTGCAAACTACCCATTCCAAATGCATTTGTCTATTGTAGCTATCACACAATATGTGCCATGCTGACAAAGTGGAATAATTCCTGTTATAAATGAGAGCATCATGCATCTCATTCCTTATTCTGACAAGTTGCCATGGCAACGTGAATACACAATAGGTGGATAACGGATATATACGATCCAAAATGGCGACATGACACGCAAATCCACCTAGAGATACATTTCCTGGGTTGGCCGAGATGTGATACACGCCCCCAACCACCCAGTACTTAAAGCAGGGAGGAGATCATAGTAGTCACTCCCATTGCCCTGACGAGGCGCCCACGAGCGTGAAACGTACGTCGGTACGTGATGACGCACTTCCGGTGACGTCATCCGGAAACATAGAGAACCGGGAAGCGAGCAAATGATTCAAGAGACTGTCAGGTCGTATACTTCCATGAGGGGGCTGATTATTGTGTGAAATCAATCGGGTTTGGGTATATATACTTGCAAACGGCCTATATAAGTCCCAAGTACAAAGATATACCTGTTTGAAGTGGAGGCGGTGCCACGGTAATCAGAGTGACGCTTTGACTTGAGCCTTAGGGACTTAGAGGCACGTTTTGAGTTACAAATCAGCCAAACTGTGTACATGGTATATGATATGTGAATGCATGGTATCATTGATATTAGGACACACAGATCACCCCGTCTGCACACCATATATGGTGACGTCACCCAATGAGTATATAGTCTTACGGAATACTACCATAGGAGACACATTACATTGCAGATATTCCCTACACTCATGGACTCCCTTGGATATCACACAGGCCATAAACTGTACTGATAATTAATAGAGGATAACTCTGAGGAGTCTTTCATGTTGTGTATATATATATATTTATAGTATACACACTGTCCTGATTACAATAGAGTCTCAGATTGCTCGGGTAACAATACCAGCACTTATTCCCCACCTTCCTCTTTGTGTTTTCCTGGAGCCACACAGTGGTATTTTTAACCATAAGGTTTTTTGTATATATGTTCAATAAATATGATTTTAATATGTTTATGTATGGCTATGGAGGTTACTCCAAGGATTAAATTTTTCCTAGCCTAGCATTTCTGGTTTAGCGAGTGCAAATAGGATTCTTTTGGGCCACAGCTGTGACCTTTCACCGTATTCTAACTATTCATCCCGTATGCACCCTATCTCTTGTACACCAGCACATGTATATAGTAGGACACTTAAGGTGAGCAGTAGCCATTTCTTACCTTGTAATTAAAGATATACTACTCAGATGGAGTACTTGGAATTATATACACAGAACATATATATATAGATATATATATCTATATATATATATATATATATACACAGCATGTTAAGATAACATAGGAAATATTTTATATATAAGTAGATAAATAATGTTGATAGTATAATTTGAAATCATTCTAGATTCCTTAGGCTAGTAATAGAATTAAACCTACATAGCAAACATAGTTATACTATATCATATAAAATATAAGACATAACATGATAATATTTAATGCCTTTAAAAGGTTTTTCTATATGTCTTTCAGATCGACTTCAACTAAAAATCTGTAAAAAAAAATCTTAAAAAGTCCTAATTATTACATTTTTTACCAAGTTGATATCACACTATGATCGGGCGCTTTCTTCTTCTTTTTTTTCTGTTTAGGTTGGAGTTTGTTAAAACCAGGAAAAAGGCAAGCATCCAAGGAGACCTAAATAAGGTTAACCCATGGTTGGGTCACAGTGATACCGAAACTTTTATATATGACTTTTTTTGGACTTGTACTTTTTTTTAATCATTATTTATTTTTTGTTTAATATTATTAGATACATATTTTATATGTTTTTTTTATATTGTATATTTTGTACCAAAGCTTTGCTCACATAGCTATCAACACATTCACAACACATCCGTTATTATTAGATTGATTTCTAGGATATTTTTTTATTACATATACTTTAGGCATCTATACTACATTCTGGTTATTCATCATATATAGTGTAGTTACTGTATATCGGTGGATGTTTTGATATATCACTGTACATTTACAGGCGCTGCCCGTTACAATTTATTTAATTATTTTTCTTTATACATATATACACTCACATAGACACAACAGGCAGCCAGGTGATCCGAATCTTGTTTTTGGTCAATGATAACATAATTTGCTCTTATTCTTTCATTTTTTAAATAATTATTAATCATTCTGAGGTACTATGCAACGACTAATAGTACCAGTAGAGTGTGTTTGCTGGATTAATTAAATAAATAGAGTTCTAGTAGTAAAAAAGTAGTAATTTAACTAGTCTACTACTATGACTAGTAGCTCTTACTGTTGTCATTTAATAGGTCTGATTAATTAATTAAATAATATACCATTTGCAACACATATTAATTTTAATTATTAAAGATAAAGACCGTGAACACAAGCTTGAAATACAAAACCCTTTTTCAAAATGTAATATGCAAAGACGAGTCGTTATTATTAACTATGTCTATTATTGATGAAGATAAAGGAAAGTAGATGTAATATGGCATATGAATTTGAAACAAAGGCCAAGGACGTGGCCTTTAAATAAAAAAAGTTATTAATTAAGTAATAACCCCCTCAGAACAGGACATTACTGGCCAATGATGCCCTGGCTGGATGAGTTGAAGGCCCGAGGCGAAGCAAAGGAACTTTAACCCAGTCCGGGCATTATTGTCCAGTAATGCCCTGTTTTCATGGGATTATTACTATTATAGACTAAATGTAGACTTTTTATTTTTAGATTTCATTAAAAAAATAAGACACTTCTATAGTTATATTGATTTTTATCAACATGATATTCAACATTTTATTGTGCTTTTACTGTACTTGTTTATTAAAATTAAATTGTAAATACACTAAAGCACCTCTCTATACATTTACATACACACACTGCAGCCCCCCTCTGTACACACAAACACAATGCGGCTCCCCCTCTGTACACAAATTTCCCTTGAATTGTAATAGTAACCATGATTAACAACGTAACCAAAAATTTGTAATTTAAATAATTTTTTAGTCTATGATTAACATATTTTGTGTGTGTATGTATGTATGTATATATATATATATATATATATATATATATATATATATATATGTATATATGTATATATATATAAATATATCCCTTCTCGCGCTGAATTTTTTTTTTTTTTAAGTCCAGCAGTCTGATTGGCTGACAGGACTTGGCGGGCTGCCAAGACTTTTTTTTCAATCCAGGTCAGGCCACGCAGGCGCATCCTCTTCCTGCTGCTTGAAGAGGTTAGTACTCCATTGCATCCCCCCCTCCCGGTCCCCGCTTTCCCTCCCTGTCCCCGTGTTTGCCCACGGGGTGGGTGATGGTAGCGGGGGTGTTCCCCCCTTCCCCGCCCAGTCCTCGCTTCCCCCCCACCAGTCCTCACTTCCTCCCAGTTTCCCGTGTCTACCCGCGAGGTGGGAGATGGTAGCGGGGGTGTTCCCTCCCCCCAGGCCCGCTTCCCCCCTGGTCCCCGTGCGGGGCGGGAGATGGGCGCGGGGGTTGGAGGGAGCATGGTGCTGGTTGCAGCCTTTCCTCTCTTCCTTTCTACCCCCCCCCCCCCTCGAGTCCCAGGGGTTCCGCTGGCTGGTCGCACTTACTGCTGCCCCAGGCTCTCCCCCCTCCGCTCTCCTCCTTCCTCCTAGGAGCACGCGTGCAGTCCTCGCTGCCTCCTGCCTGTGAGCTGAGAGGGGGGGGGAGGTGGGTCATCTTTGGTGTCAGCTTTCTGTAAACTTTCTTGTGAGCTACGGGAGGTGTTTGGAGCTGCTGCTTCTTCTGCTCAACGTTGTGTGTGTTAGTGTGTGTGTGTCAGACAGTGTGTGTGTGTGTGTGTGTGTGTGTGTGTGTGTGTGTGTGTGTGTGTGTGTGTGTGTGTGTGTGTGTGTGTGTGTGTGTGTGTGTGTGTGTGTGTGTGTGTGTGACAGACTGTGTGTGACAGACTGTGTGTGACAAACTGTGTGTGACAAACTGTGTGTGTGTGTGTGTGTGTGTGTGTGTGTGTGTGTGTGTGTGTGTGTGTGTGTGTGTGTGTGTGTGTGTCAGACAGTGTGAGTGTGTGTGACAGTGATAGTTTGTGTGACAGACTGTGTGTGTGTGTCAGACAGTGTGAGTGTGTGTGTGACAGACAGTGTGAGTGTGTGTGTGACAGACAGTGTGAGTGTGTGTGACAGACAGTGTGAGTGTGTGTGACAGACAGTGTGAGTGTGTGTGACAGACAGTGTGAGTGTGTGTGACAGACAGTGTGAGTGTGTGTGACAGACAGTGTGAGTGTGTGTGACAGACAGACAGTGTGTGTGTCAGACAGTGTGTGTATCAGACAGTGTGTGTGTCAGACAGTGTGTGTGTCAGAGTGTGTGTGTGTGTGTGTGTGTGTGTGTGTGTGTGTGTGTGTGTGTGTGTGTGTGTGTGTGTGTGTGTGTGTGTGTGTGTGTGTGTGTGTGTGTGTGACAGACGCCACAGAGGGACGGCTATGTGAGGTGGGGATAAGAGATTGAGGAGGCAGGGACTCAGGGCAGGAGAGCAGAGTGGGGATTGAGGTGGAGGGGACGTGCTGAGAGGCACTTGTCCCCCGATTCGTTACAGTACCCCCCCCTTGAGGATCGGATTCCGGACGATCCTCCCAAGGTTTACGAGGAAATTTCCAACGAAACTGTCTAAGGAGAGCTGGAGCATGAACATGATGAGAAGGTATCCAAGAGCGTTCCTTCGGGCCATATCCCTTCCAGTGAACAAGGAACTGAAGTCTACCCCTGGACCAACGGGAATCAAGAATAGCCTGGACTTCAAATTCCTGCTGTCCTTGTATTACAACGGGATTGGGTCTCCGAGGACGATCTGGAAAATGAGCATTTCGGACGAAGGGTTTGAGCAGAGACACGTGGAATACAGAGGGTATGTTCATGCTGGAAGGGAGTGAAAGTCGGTATGCTACCGTATTGATACGTTCAAGAACCTTGAAGGGACCTAAGAATCTAGGGGCCAGTTTCTGGGAAGGAGTTTTGAGCTTGATATTTTTTGAAGATAACCAAACTCTGTCTCCTGGTTTGAATTCGGGGCCCACCAGACGTCGTCTGTCTGCTTGAGACTTTTGTCTTTGAACGGACCCTCGCAAAGCTTCTTGAATCTTATTCCATGAGTTTTGTAGATTGGAAATGTGAGTATCTGCAGCAGGGACACCAGAGGGGAGGGAGGAGAGGGGAAGACTGCTGGGGTGGAACCCATCGTTAATGAAAAAAGGCGACTCTTGTGTGGACTCATTCTTCAACGAGTCAAGCGAACTCTGCCCAGGGTAAAAGATCCACCCAGTTGTCTTGAGATTCTGAGACGAAGCATCTGAGATACTGTTCCAAGGTCTGATTCATTCTTTCCGTCTGGCCGTTGGTCTGCGGATGATAACCCGAGGTAACGAGAAGAGAAATGCCAAGTCTCTGAGAGAACGGTCGCCAAAACTTAGAAATGAATTGAGTACCTCTGTCTGAAACAATGGAAAGTGGCACGCCATGTAACCTGAAAATTTCCTTAGAAAAAATGTCAGCCAAGGTAGCTGAGTTGGGAAGACCCTTGAGGGGTATAAAGTGTGTGTGCTTGGAAAACCTGTCCACTACCACAAGGATCGTATTCATCCCTTTAGAATTTGGAAGTTCCACAATAAAGTCCATGGAGAGCTGCTTCCAAGGCTGTTCCGTAATGGGAAGAGGCAGGAGGAGACCCGAAGGTTTTTGGCGGGCGGGTGGACTTGCTCTGAGCACAGACTGGACAAGCTATGGTGAAATCAAAGATGTCTTTGTTCATTTTAGGCCACCCAAAGGTCCGTTTGATAAGATCTACTGTCCTCTTGAAGCCTGGATGGCCAGCGGATCTAGAAGAATTCCACCAGTGTAGGATTTTATTGCGAAAACGTGGAGCAGCATACAACCGTCCTTCTGGCACCTTAAATCTCCTAGGGACATGGCACTGAGCCTTATTGATCTCATCCAAGATATCAAAGTTATTAGCAGATATAATATACTTAGCGGGAAGGATTGTTTCTGATGATTCGTTAGATCCTTCCTCCAACGAGAATTGACGAGACAGGGCATCGGCCTTGATATTCTTGGTACCTGGGATGTAAGAAATCGTGTAATTGAAACGAGAGAAAAACAATGCCCAACGTGCTTGACGGGATCCTAGACGACGAGCCCCCTCAATGTACAATAAGATTTTGTGATTCATGAGAATAGCTACTGGCTCTTTGGTACCCTCAAGTAGATGTCTCCATTCTTGGAGGGCTAATTTGATAGCCAAAAGTTCAATGTTCCCGACATCATAATTTCTTTCGGCCGAAGAGAACTTCCTGGAAAAGAAACCACACGGATAGATTTTCTCTTGTGGAGATGATCTCTGAGAGAGTACTGCCCCAGCTCCCACATTGGAGGCGTCTACTTCCAGGGTGAAAGGAAGGGAAGAATCCGGATGTCGAAGGATGGGGGCAGAGACGAAAGCTCTTTTAAGGAACTCGAAGGCTTTGATGGCTTCAGGAGACCATGCTGTTGGGTCAGCACCTTTCTTGGTCAGAGCGGTAATGGGGAGAGCAATAGTAGAGAAATTACGGATGAACTTCCGATAGTAGTTCAAAAAGCCAAGTAAACGTTGAACAGCTTTTAAGGAATTTGGCAATGGCCAATCGAGAACAGACTTCAATTTCTCGGGGTCCATGGTAAAACCTTTATCAGAGATTATATAACCAAGGAAGGCTGTAGAGGATTGGTGGAAGAGACATTTCTCCATTTTCGCGTAGAGGCGATACGCACGGAGCCGAGAGAGAACCACCTTGGTGTGACGAATGTGCTCTTCCATATTCTTGGAGAAAATGAGGATATCATCTAAGTACACGATGACAAAGGTTCCCAGAATGTCCCGGAAGATATCATTCATAAATTCTTGGAAGACGGCAGGGGCATTGCAGAGGCCGAACGGCATCACGAGGTATTCGTAATAACCCGAACGCGTGTTAAATGCGGTTTTCCATTCGTCGCCGTCTCTTATCCGACTAAGATTGTAAGCTCCACACAGGTCGAGCTTGGAAAATATAGAGGCTCCTTGGAGCCGGTCAAAGAGTTCAGAAATTAGCGGAAGAGGATACCGGTTTTTAACAGTAATTTTGTTGAGAACACGAAAGTCGATACAGGGTCTTAGAGAGCCATCCTTCTTTTTCACGAAGAAGAAACCTGAGGTGAGGTGGAATTCCGAATAAAGTCTTTTTCGAGATTCTCCTAGATGTAGGTCGCCATCGCCTCGTCTCGGGCACTGATAAGGGATAGGACTTAGACTTGGGAAATATGGCTCCAGGAATTAGTTCGATGGGGCAGTCGTATGAACGATGAGGCGGTAGAACCTCTGCCTGGGTTTTGTTAAAGACATCAAGAACTCATGGTATACCTTCGGCAAGGTGGAGAGAGAAGGAGTGGTGTCGAGGCCAGCGAGCACAGCAACGGGAGGAGTGACCGTCTTCTCCACAGTAGAAGCCCATTGGATCGGTAATTCATTGGTCCAATCCACACGTGGGTTGTGAAGCTGGAGCCACGGCAATCCCAGAAAAACCTAGACAGTAGGAGAGTGGAAAATATCGAATAAGATTGACCTCAGTATGACCATCCGCGGTGGTCAGGGTAAGCGGGATAGATTCCCAAAAGCAGGTTGGAGCGGTCGACCGTCTATAGCCTCCAGGCCGATGGGAGACTTTTTCTTGACTAACGGAATTTGGTTGGTGCTGGCAAATTCATGATCCAGGAAGTTACCACCAGACCCGGAGTCGATGAAGGCTTCAACCTCTACCTTAAGATTAGGACCCACCAAAGTTATGGGGAGCAGGATCCTCTTCGGTAGTTCTTTGGGGGGAGAGGGGCAAGGAGAAATGGTACCCAATAGAAGCCCCTCTACCTTTACTGGGCGTTCTCGTTTCCCTGTTTCACATGGCAGTGACGAAGTTGGTGTTCCGGGGAGCCGCAGTAGTAGCAGAGACCCTCTTCGCGGCGTCGTGCTCTCTCAGTGGCCCGGACCTGTTGGCAACCGATTTGCATCGGTTTGGGAGCGTCCAACGCAGGAAACGCCGAAGGAGGAGACCTAGGGGAGACAGGCCAGGACGAGAGAGAACGGGAACGGTGATGCTCGTGGCGTCGTTCTTGAATGCGCTGATCCATCCGGATGCTTAGGGAGATGAGATCCTCTAGAGATGAGGGACGAACATGAGCTGCAATGTCATCTTTGAGGGATTCAGACAAACCATGCCAGTATGCGGCGGCGAGAGCTTCATCGTTCCACTGGGTCTCTGCGGCGATGGTGCGGAACTCCACCGCGTATCTTGCAGCCGACCTGCGAGCCTGGGAGAGATGAAACAAGGAAGAAGCAGCAGTCTCCCTATGCCCTGGTGTGTCAAAGACTTGCTGGAACTCCCGCCGGAATTTAGAGTAATCTTGGGTTATGTCAGGTCTGTGTTCCCAGAGAGGGGAAGCCCAAGCGAGAGCGTCGCCAGTGAGCAGGGCATAGACGTATGCTACTTTAGTACGTCCAGAGGGAAAGTAAGAGGGGGACATTTCAAATTGGACATCACACTGATTCAAGAATCCCCAGCAAGTAAGAGGGTCCCCATCATACCGGTTGGGAGCTGGAATACGTGGTTCCGGATTGCCCGAAGGTATTGGGGCAGGGGGTGATGGTGCAACTGGAGAATTCCGTAGTGTGAGATTGGAAAGTCTTTGGGTAACAGTGGTGAGTTGATCACTTAAAAATTGCCAATGTTCCATTGGCCCTTGGCCCACCTCAGGGGGGTCTGCATTTGTTGGGTTCTGCATAATGTAACGCCTGTATGCCCGCAGACCTGGCCAGTCCCCAGTACTGAGGTGGGTAAGGGTATAACAAGCACCCACAGCAGTGAGGGCGTGCCCGGAGTGTGGTAAGTTGCGTTGCCGGGCCTGGAGAGTAAGGGTTAACGTTTATACTTGCTCAGTCCGGGGTGCCAGAAGTCAGAGGGTTAATGTCCAAGAGCCAGAGTTCAGGGGCAGGAGAGAGCAGCGTGGTGATGTCCAGAAGCCAGGGTTCAAGGGCAGGAGAAGGCAGTGTAGTCAAGTCCAAAGCAGAGTCCAAGTTCAAACCAAGGGAAATCAAAACAGGGGCAGGGACAGGAATCAGAGCTGAAACAGATAAGTGAGCTAGGCATAGATACTGCACACACAGGAGCTACAGGAAAGCTATGCAGAGCAAGGAATGAAAGGACAGAGTGGGGTTATAAGGGAAGAAGGGCCAATAGAAGCAAGGGGTGGAGCAGGGGTTTGTCTGGGAGTTTGCAGGGGTAGGTGCAGGTGATAAAGACAAAAAAAGCGCACAACGCAAATAGTGAAGTATATCAAAAACTTTTTTAGTTAAAAGAAGGTAAGTATTCTGCGTACATCAATATATAAGAACATTCGCATGTACGTGTATCAATACACGAAATTACCACACAGCTGACATCAGGGTGGGTATTAGAAGGAGATTTCTCTGGTGAGTAGTCTTCCGCGGTTTTTAGATGTCATCTGGGTCTCTTACGGTGACTGCAACTCGTAACCAGCATCCAGATCGTCTGAGGATTTCCTGCGGCAGGCACTACGTTGTCGTCTGGGTCACTCACGTGACGTTGATGAAAAAGAGAGTCCTCAGTCCAGTTGTTCACACTATGTGTGCAGTTAAAGGAAAGTCTCTGTACCCGTCAGCCAGTAAGTTAGTAACGAGAGAACACAGAGAGGTGTTCACATCCCAGTCAGGGAGACCGGCGACTGGCAGTGACGGTTCACCTCAGTGTCCGTGCATCCGTGTGATGTCACATGGGAGGGCGTATCTCCAGCAATATACACCCCGGCAGTGTAGCTATGGAGTGGTACACTGGGAAATGCCTGATACACTACCTTGTAAGCAAAGCTGTTAAGGGAAGTATAAAAGGTACCAATATAAAAACAAAGAATAATCCTACGCGTTTCGTAGCTGTAGAGTGCTACTTCATCAGGGTTAAATTCAGTCATTACCCAGAGGCACTATATACACACCAGTCCTCCCACATTGGTCAGCTAATTGAGACCGGGAGCCAATTAAATGTGTCTAATCGGCCACCAGGGTGTGACAGTGAATGAAACATTTGAATACATATCAATTAACAATTAACATTACATCTTTAATCAAATACATTTAAAATCTGCAAAAGAGAAAACAAAAGGAAAAAAGATAAGAAGAATTAGATGGAATACTTCATCTATTCACAAACAACAAGAGTTATAATACAAAATATTACACAAACGTAAAAATGCTTGTTCAATGGAGCCTGAATACCAAAAGAGCCTTAAATTGTAACATGACACTTAGTGTGCCATAGATAACATGAAGGTTACTGACAAGAAAATTAATTAATAGAATGCCCAAACATCTAGGTCTTCATTTAACCCTTTAGTTGCCATACAATCCAATTTGTGGATCCAGTATGATTCTTGGGCGGATAAAGTCTTCAATCTGTCACCTCCCCTCCTATTACACGGCACATGTTTAATACCCTTAAATGTTAAACAGGAGGGGTCTTTCTGATGTTGTTGAAAAATGTCGTGATACACTATGTTTCTCAAAACCGTTCCTAATATTTCGAATATGCTCCTGTATGCGAATTTTAAGATTGTGTTTAGTTCTACCCACATGATAGAGCCCACAAGTACACTCAAGAAGATAGACTATAAACACAGAATTACACGTAATTAAATGAAGACCTAGATGTCTGGGTATTCTATTAATTAATTTTCTTGTCAGTAACCTTCATGTTATCTATGGCACACTAAGTGTCATGTTACAATTTAAGGCTCTTTTGGTATTCAGTCTCCATTGAACAAGCATTTATACGTTTGTGTAATATTTTGTATTATAACTCTTGTTGTTTGTAAATAGATGAAGTATTCCATCTAATTCTTCTTATCTTTTTTCCTTTTGTTTTCTCTTTTGCAGATTTTAAATGTATTTGATTAAAGATGTAATGTTAATTGTTAATTGATATGTATTCAAATGTTCCATTCACTGTCACACCCTGGTGACCGATTAGACACATTTAATTGGCTCCCGGTCTCAATTAGCTGACCAATGTGGGAGGACTTGTGTGTATATAGTGCCTCTGGGTAATGACAGTGAATAATCCCTGATGAAGTAGCACTCTACAGCTACGAAACACGTAGGATTATTCTTTGTTTTTATATTGGTACCTTTTATACTTCCCTTAACAGCTTTGCTTACAAGGTAGTTTATCAGGCATTTCCCTGTGTACTACTCCATAGCTACACCGCCCGGGTGTATATTGCTGGAGATACGCCCTCCCATGTGACGTCACACGGATGCGCGGACACTGAGGTGAACCGTCACTGCCAGTCGCCGGTCTCCATGACTGGGATGTGAACACCTCTCTGTGTTCTCTCGTTACTAACTTACTGGCTGACGGGTACAGAGACTTTCCTTTAACTACACACATAGTGTGAACAACTGGACTGAGGACTCTCTTTTTCATCAACGTCACGTGAGTGACCCAGACGACAACGTAGTGCCTGCCGCAGGAAATCCTCAGACGATCTGGATGCTGGTTACGAGTTGCAGTCACCGTAAGAGACCCAGATGACATCTGAAAACCGCGGAAGACTACTCACCAGAGAAATTTCCTTCTAATACCCACCATGATGTCAGCTGTGTGGTAATTTTGTGTATTGATACACGTACATGCGAATGTTCTTATATATTGATGTACGCAGAATACTTACCTTCTTTTAACTAAAAAAGTTTTTGATATACTTCACTATTTGCGTTTTGCGCTTTTTTTGTCTTTTATCTCTAGTTCGTGGGAGTGCTGAGCCACTCTTTAACTATAGCAGCATACGCCATATACCAACGGTTTTGTATGGTTCAAAATATTTTTCACTTCCACAGTAGGGTTGTGCCTTTTATCGTGTGCATAGCCAATTACGATATATAGGGGTTAATATTTGTATATTTGTTTCACTGTTAGACAGTGGTCTTTTACCACAATTAAGTTGTCTTTTGGGTTGCGCACTTATTTTTCTGTTTATAGGTGCAGGGGAGGAGACAGGGGAAGAATCCACCGCAATAGCCTGCAGCCGGTGAGGGGCGGAGCCACGGTTGCGAGAGGGCTGGTGAAAGGATTGGGTGCGCGCGCCCTCTGTAAGGCTGCCGTACGCGCGCACCGATCGTGTGCCTGGGTGTGCGGCGTGCACTGCGGAGGAGCGGCTCGGCGTGGAGGAGGTAAGGGAGCGAGAGGGAGAAGGAGCGGAGCAACCAGGAGCGGTGGGAGCTGAGGTGACGGGGACACGCTGGGAGATGCGTGTCCCCTGATCCGTCACAGACGATTGAGTTCGCGTCCCTTCTGCGAAGCTACTGCGCGCGCGGCCCGATCACGTGAGTGGATGTGCGGCGTGCGCCGCGGAGGGACGGCTATGTGAGGAGAGGGTAAGAGATTGAGGAGGCAGGGAATCAGGGCAGGAGAGCGGAGTGGGGATTGAGGTGGAGGGGACGTGCTGAGAGGCACTTGTCCCCCGATTCGTTACACACTCCTTGGAAAATGATAGCAACACACAAAAAAAAAAAAAAAAAAAGTTGTTGCACTTTGTGGTTTATCTGCAGTGAAAGAACAATACAACATTGCCTACAAAGAAAAGAAAAAGAAGAAATATACAATATATGTCTTCTGCAAATGATTATTCTCAACTCTCTACAGAACACCACACTAATGTACAAAAAGCATCCTTACATGCAGTCAAATAGTGAGTCCAAAAGGGGAGCACACCTTGGTACCTATCCATATTATTTGCCTGCAGTTTGTTTCTCCTGGAGGGGACTATACTGGTGACACTTTTCCCGGTAAGTATCTCGGGTAGCGAGGGGTTTCTGGAGCTGAAATTAACGTGGTTTATCTCTAGAGATTCTATACTTCCTATGTATGTAAACCCTGTTACAAAAATAAATAAATAAAAACTGACTAGAAGGAAATATTTACCTGTTCTGGTTTCTTTAGAAATAAAGCGATTCTGATATAGAATACATATAGAGGATTGTTTCCTTTAACCTTACCACACCCATCCTACCCCAGTAAAAGGTGAATAAATCCGAGGCAGAGAGAATGGGATCTTTGCCTTTGTAAGATCCTGTTTAGGCAACAGTGGGATTAAATGAATGGCAACACTTAAGAAAAAAAATCTAACTCTTCCAAAGTCTCTATGTTTACAAACTAGCTTTAAAAAGTATTTTAAAAAAACTCTTCAAAGGTTTTTGAATTTTGTAAACAATGTTTCAATCCCCTAGATTGAACCACATAAATATTGCACTGCTATTCATCTTTGGTTTTAGCAAAAAATATCATATTCTGCAATTTTTGATGGAATTTTTAGGCTTTGATGACTATACAAATGGCTGTAATTTTCTATCAAAGGATTTTTTTTTTTTTTTAGCATGTGCTCATTTCTAAAACATACATTTTGGTAGCAAAATAAAGTACAGACACTTTATTAGAGTAGTTTGATGATCTATGTTGAGGATACAATTGGTTAGGATAGTTTGCACTTTTTAAATAATGCAACTATTGAGTGATCTTAACTAAATATGTATATTTTAGGTAGGGAAGGGGGTCATCCCTGCTCAACCTTAATGTTCATAAGTATATAGTTAAGATAGCGGTGCAGTGGGAAAGAACAGATATATTTTCAAAAAAGTGATCAAAGGGTGATCACCAAAAGGTTCCAATTATATTGCACTCAGCCTATAAATTCCTAATGATTGAACAGTAGGTGTCCCAGAGTTGCATTGTTAGTGCAAGACACCAAGGAGGTAAGTACAATGAAAAAATGAAAAAAAAAATAAAATTTTATTAAACTCTTCTATCAAAAAACACTCTAATAAAATATTAAAAATCTTGCCTCTATTGTTAACACAGAGTGTGCTGTTTACTCCATTAGTGTCCAATAGTACTTGTGCCAGAAAACACCCTGGATACTAAATTGCCTCCAGGTGCCAGTATATGCAGAGGTTGGGAAAAGAAACACCCTAATCATGGGTGTACATCTCAATCTTGGTTTCCCTGTCTGAGACAAAATGTTCATGTGTATGATGCTACAATTTGCAACAGTTCACAGTGCATTCACTTCTGTGATACAACCACAACCACAGCAACAGTAAATACTGTATGTCAAGCAGTGCTGTTAAGGTTATACACTTGTGAATCCTATAAACAAATGTTACTTAATGACATGGAGTGTATCGATATTCTTGCACTCTCATAGTGCCTTTCAATGTATAGAGATCGCTGTCTACCACCATAGATAGCAAGTCATATAAGTTAACACAAACATATGTACAAAGTCTGTTTCAGACACAAGCCTATCTTAAATAGTTCTAAAGCGGCTCTAATGGATAGACGTTAGTTGCGTCTCAGAAACACTGCCAATCCACTGTGCATCAAACAAGGGGTTAATACCCTCTACGTGTATATATACACAAGTCCCAGTGCCTCAGTAAATAGTAACTAAGTTGCACATAGGTAGAAAATTAGAGCCATACAACCATAATTCCTCTGCGTCTAGGGTCTGCATCTAGCGTTTGATCAGCATGTTGTTCAGCACACTGTGTGAGGCAAGTTCCTCCGAACTAGCTGACGTCATCTGTGGTTGCGTCGCCTGACTGCCCGACAGCTGTTTCGTGCCGTGAACCGGCGCTTCTTCAAGGGGGGAAGAGTGTGCCTGCATTCGCAAGATCTCTACATGTATACCTCTCCTGGGGGTGGGGCTGAGGGTTACAGCTAATGTGTATGCATTCCCCAATTCGTTTTTGCCTAGAGGAGTTACGTATCTGCCTCTTAAAGATGTAGCACCTTATTTTAGTGCCTATTTGTATTCCAATGAATAGTGCAGTTCCAAGATAAGTGTTAGCTTACTTATAGGAATATATGTAAAGGATGTTAGTTAGACATTATATATCAGGATAAATATGGATTGGTTCTCATAGATGGGTCACAGAGTCTATTATTGTAGCTGCATATATGTTAGTGTGTAGGATTGGAAACTTACTAAGCGGGCTGCCCATAAGGTCAATACAGCCCTCCTAATGATTTAACATATTTAATTCTTACTATCAGCAGGATGATCAGAGGAATGCAATAGGGGTTAATTCCAGGCTATATAAAAGATGAAATAATAATAAAACCTTCATTCAGCCCCAAAGGGCTCTGAGTTTTTAATTTAGAAAGCCATTTGCATTCTTTCTGAAATAAGTGTCTGTTCCAATCCCCTTTGTGGGATCCTAGGGGTATTTCGTAGTCACAAAGTCTTTTAGTGTAACGGTATATATGTTAATGTGTAGGATTGGAAACTTGCTGAGCGGGCTGCCCATAAGGTCAATACAGCCCTACTAAAGATTTAGCATATGTAGTTCTCACTATTAGCAGGATGATCAAAGAAATGCACTAGGGGTTGATTGTAGGCTATATAGAAGGTGAAAAAATAAAACCTTCGTTCAGCCCCAAAGGACTCTGAGTTTTTAATTTAAAAATCCATTTGCATTCTTTCTGCAATAAATGTCTGTTCCAATCCCCTTTGCGGGGTCCCAGGGGTATTTGTTCAATGCCTGCAAATTGTAAGACTTTACAATTCCCATTATGGATACCATTGACATGTGTCGAGACAGGTGTATCCTGATTGTTACGTATTGAGCCGAGGTGCTCAAGAACCCGTATTTTAAGTTCTCTATACGTCTTTCCCACATACATTTTTTCACAAGTACATTTGATTACATAAATGATTCCTTTGTTGTTACAGTTAATAAAATCTTTTATCCTAAATGTGTTTTCTTTATCAGTGTCGGTAAACGTTTTTGTTTGAGGCATGAACATACAGGCTTTACAACGGCCACAGGGGTAGGATCCCTGTGGTTTCTGATCCAGCCATGTCCTTGTCTGTGCTGGTTGATAATGACTTTGAACAATCCTATCTTTAATGTTTCTAGACCTTCTACTTGTAAATGTTGGAGATCTATTAAGTACCTCTGCTAGATCCTCGTCCTCAGTTAGTAGGTGCCAGTGTCTATTGAAAATTCGTCTAAGGTCATTCCTTTGTGTATTATATGTACTTATATAGCGAATCACTTCCTTAGGGGTAGTCTTCCTCCTAGTTGGAGTCAGAAGTGTGTCCTTGTGACTTGCTATCTATGGTAGTAGACAGCGATCTCTATACATTGAAAGGCACTATGAGAGTGCAAGAATATCGATACACTCCATGTCATTAAGTAACATTTGTTTATAGGATTCACAAGTGTATAACCTTAACAGCACTGCTTGACATACAGTATTTACTGTTGCTGTGGTTGTATCACAGAAGTGAATGCACTGTGAACTGTTGCAAATTGTAGCATCATACACATGAACATTTTGTCTCAGACAGGGAAACCAAGATTGAGATGTACACCCATGATTAGGGTGTTTCTTTTCCCAACCTCTGCATATACTAGCACCTGGAGGCAATTTGGTATCCACGGTGTTTTCTGGCACAAGCACTATTGGACACTAATGGAGTAAACAGCACACACTGTGTTAACAATAGAGGCAAGATTTGTAATATTTTATTAGAGTGTTTTTTGATAGAAGAGTTAAATACAATTATATTATTTTTTTCATTTTTTCATTGTACTTACCTCCTTGGTGTCTTGCACTAACAATGCAACTCTGGGACACCTACTGTTCAATCACTAAATATGTATATGCATTGATTTATTTATTTAATCGTTCAACTAATACACAACTATTTTCATGAACGTGAGTAAACTAGGTGATACAGCTGCAAATTTCAGTAACTGAGCAGACCGAAAACAAATATAATTTTATTTTAAAATATACAAATGTCATTACATATATACCAATATGTAGAACAAAGTGTGTTTTCGTTATTAATATTAAGTACTTCCCCTACATACATCTTAGAATTTTTGTTCATATACATTTTACTTCAATGGGATACATATTCTTCTAGGATGTCAATTCTACATTGGGTGAGAAAAAAGAATAGCCAATAGATAACCAGTTTAAAAAAAATTTGAAGACAAGTATTTCCTTGATAGGGATAATTTACTATTAAGCCCTCTACATAAAACAGAGTTTAAAACTGTTTGCCTAAACTGCAAATCTGAAAAAAATACATTTCATGTAGGAACAAGTTAAATTAACAGTAAAAAAAAAATGTTGATCCATTATTCACAGGTAATAGGTTTATTGCATGGGTTTTTCTTTATAAAAAAAAAATATATATATATATATATATATATATATATATACACATACATACACACATATATATATATATATATATATATATATATATACATACAAATACATACAGTACATACATACATATATATATAAAAACTCTCTCCAATAAAGAGCATATTCACTTGTCTTAGACAGGTCTGCAAACCTGCCTTTCAACCATTATCACCTAGCATACAGTGCTTCCACAGCAGCAAGGGATTCTGGGAAATGACAAGCAAATGAGCACACAATGTGTCACCTTTTGCATGAAATCCAATTTTACATGGAACCTTTATAAGCAAATGCTGTGCTGTTCACACAGCTTTTTAGCACAGAATGGGATTAGATGCAAACCCAGTCAAACCACTCACAGACTGATGTTTCAACCTTTATCAGTCTCATCAGTGTGAGGATGGTTGTACTGGCTTTGCAATTTTCAAGGCTGCGTAGGTTTACCAGATGCTAACTGTGGAGGTTTTTTGTCGCCTTTTTCACCCACCATAAGTTAAAATGTGTGTGTGTGTGTGTGTATATATATATATATATATATATAAAAAATGAAAAAATGCCTAAAACTGACCGAATAAAAAAAATGTACCTAAATCAGACAAAGTATGCTATACAGTAAAAAGCTGCAGACGGTGCTGGGGATAATATAAATATGTAAACAAAGAAAGTGAAAAGTATTCCACAAAAAGCACTCAGGTGTACAAAAGTATATACATTTATTAATAAATACATCAAAATGAGCACAAAAAGGATAAAGTAATCTCTAGTACCTCTTAAGCAAATCTAAAATTTTTACTTGTGAGCACATTCACATGTCTTAGACAGGTCTGGAACCCTGCTTCCCGCCATTATCACCTAGCATACAGTACTTCCACTGAATCAAGGGATTTTGGGAAGTTACATGCAAATGAGTACCCATTTTGTCTCAAATCCATTAGTACATGGAACCCTTGTGTCAATGCCCGCTGTTTTAAACATAGCCTGGGATGAGATACACTGACTTTGCAGGCTGCAGTGGATGCACTGTATACTAGGTGATAATGGTGAAAAGCAGGGTTGCAGACCTGTCTTTGGCTTTGTCCCCTCTGGCGCTGAGCTTGCTCATGCTTGGAGAGCTCTCCAAGCATGAGCACGGGTGTCCTTTAAATTTTCGCAAGCGCTCGCGGGGGGGGGGGTGCGGGGGGGACAATGCAGGGAAAGCTGAGCACGCTTGTAAGTCTGTAAAATTTGTTTATGTAAGCGCAGAGCGCCGGTGAGCGTGTGTGCCCGCGCATCGCGTGAGAGGGGACTTGTATATATATATATATATATATATATATATATATATATATACAAGTCACCTCACCAAGCGCCGCCCGCTCAGCGAGCTCAGCGCTAGCGGGGACCCAGCCTAAGACATGTGAATGTGCTCACAAGTAATATTTTTATATGCTATAAGCTAACGGTGGAGGGTTTTTAGTCTATATCATAGCTTTTGGGATGTCTATTACCTTTGTCTTAAGCAAATGTGATAACTGCTATATGTGGTTAAGATATAGACATTCTGATCACATAGTAAAGATATTTTGATTATTATCTATTCATTTATTATATTCTTTGTTACAGTTATTTTTAATACATTTAACATATAACTTTATCATTTGAGTGTGTAACAATAGCATTTAGTACATACACTTCTGTAGTTACATGAAATCAGGAGGAATTGCTTTACTTTTAAATGGATGGATTTAGTTGTATCCATCATTTGAGAGATTATTATTAATGTATAATAAATTACTAGCATAGGTTATTACTGTAGAGGCAACGTTTATTCTAACATTTGCCGTAAACTAGCCGGGTTACATTCTGGGTATGTGCTGGGTATGTGCTGGGCTAGTTTGAGGCACGTTTAAGGTATTTCTGCATTGACTAACGACCCATAGGATTAACACAGCAGGGATCCCTGGCAGTCCAATTCAGTTTGAATGGGACTGCCAGGGACCCCCGCTGTTAATCTGATAGGCCATTAATCAATGCAGAAATGCTGGGGCTAGTTTAAGGAAAGTTTAAGGCATGTATTCAGAATGTACCTGGGTGTTTCCTGGGTTTTTTGGGGAATTGCCACTGGTTTTTGTTCGAATAAGAGTTGCCTCTACTGTATGTTACTATGCTTGTCTCAATGTGTGTGCTGGTCTAAACCCAAATTGAGTCTTATATAGTGTGTTTGATAACAATGTCAGCTCAAGTGAAGTAGGCTTTAAACCTGCTACAATCATGTGCTTCTCCATGGTATACATGTTATTTACGATCCTTGTCTCACACTCAGATTATCCCTGAACAATTCGTACAGCTAACGTCTAGCAAAACAGTGTGTGGTCTGGTTATCGGATTGCCGGATCAGCTGTGCCGGTTCAGCGCTCATCGCTTTTATTTGGTCCGACATCATGGAGGAAGCAACATAAATAGAACGAATGTCCGCCTCCTCATTAGGCCTCCGAACTAAGCGGTTGGCGAAACATACGTCAGGGCTTGTTCCTTTGTCTGTACTCTCTGAGTACCTCTGTGCCTTAGCACTCACTCACTTCTTCGTGGATACCTGGCATTCAGCAGCGACTCAGCGGTTGCCGTTGTCAGCACATCAGAAACGGTTCTTTCATCTGCTCAGGACTATTTCTCAGCGGTGGCTTAGTATTGACTCAGCCGTGTCTCAGTACTCCCACTCCTTATACTATATTAGGAATTGTCCATATGCCTATCTATAGAGCGGCTGTTATGAACTAATATTTATGGACTGCCTTTACCCAGGGGCTCATTATGTGTGGATCATACTCTTTATGTCTGACACACCTACGACACTGCATGTTTTTCATTGCTGTTACTCCATTCGTAACCAGGTATCCCTGTACCCCTGGTATAAATATATACATTTGTTTTGCTGTAGATTGGGGGTTGTGTTGTTCCACCAGTATTCTCATCAGACCGGTCGGTCTTGTAGGTGGGAGGCTGATTGCATGCCTCATCCCCCCTATATCATTGTTACTTATCAGTCATTCTCATGCTTTACTTTTGTATTATTTAGTGGCTTTGTGGCTTTACTTTATTTAGGGGTATTATTTTTATCCTAATTTACTTACGAGGTACTAGAGATTGTTTTATCCTTTTTCTTTTCAATTTAATGTCTTTATTACATTTATATACTTTTTTTACGAGCATTGACACGAGGGTTCCATGTAATAATGGAGTTGAGACAAAATGGGTGCTCATTTGCATGTCATTTCCAAGAATCCCTTGCTGCAGTGGAAGCACTGTATGCTGGGAATAATGGTGAAAGGCAGGGTTGCAGACCTGCCTAAGGCCTCGGCCAGGCTCCCTGCTTGCTCGCTGAGGCTCAGGGAAAGCGGGTGCTTTCCCTGGCCTTGCGGTTGCTTACCGCACGCGCTGTCAGCGGGCCGTCAGGAGGCGGGCCGGGTGTGTCACTGGCCAGGGGCGGGCCAGTGACGTCACGGAGCTGGTTCGCCCTCATTGGGCGAACCGCTCACGTGACCGGCCTGTCGCGCCAGCAAGCGGGGGAATTTTAAATTCCCCTAAGACCAACGCTTCCGCAAGCGCACGGAAGGGTAGGTGAGTTCCTACTAAAGCCGCTCTAATTGCGGCTGTAGGGGCTCAGTGCTGAGCGGGAGCGCACATCAGCGCGCTTCCGCCAGCAAGCAAGGAACATGGCCGAGGCCTAAGACATGTGAATGTGCTCACAAGTGATCTTTTTATTTGCCGTATGCAATACGGTGGAGATTTCTTGTTGCCTTTTTCACCCACCATAACCTTAAACCTTAAACGTGTATATATATATATATATATATATATATATATATATATACATACACACACAGTGGCGAGAAAACGTTTGTGAACCCCAATGATAATGACGTAAATTCCATAGTTTTTCCATGATAACCTTGTTGAATCAAAAGATGTTTATATTAACCAAGTCCATGTCTTTTGAAACAAAATGATGTATGAATTAGAAAAATCAATGAGTAATTAAGAGTCATCGTATGCGCAAAAGTGAAACCCTGATTTTATAAGCTAAATTAAGGGGATAATTAGAAACAGGTATTTAAATAATTAGGTAGATCTTCGGGTGTGGGTTTGGGAGGCCACAACCTAGATTAAGAACAGAAACAGTGCAAGTTTGGTCTTTACCATAGACGTGGGTGGTAACATGTTATGCGACGATCAAAATAAATCTCTGAGGACCTCAGAAAAGCAGTTATTGATGCTCATCAGTCTAATTTTGGTTACAAAACCATTTCTAAGGATTTGGGGCTCCACCAATTCACTGTCTGACAGATAGTCTACATATAGGAGAAAGTTCTAGACCACGGTCTCTCTACCTAGGAGTGGTTGTCCTACCAAAACCTCTCCAAGAACAAACGGCAAATCATCCACAAAATCACAAAGAACCGCAGAGTTATATCCA
Source organism: Ascaphus truei (assembly GCF_040206685.1). Taxonomy (NCBI): domain Eukaryota; kingdom Metazoa; phylum Chordata; class Amphibia; order Anura; family Ascaphidae; genus Ascaphus; species Ascaphus truei. Next base: position 139,501,139 of record NC_134484.1, read on the forward strand.
AGGACCTGCAGGCCACTCTCGCCTTGGCTAATGTGAGTGTTCATGACTCAACTATTAGAAAATGACTGAACAAGAATGGTGTTCATGGAAGGATAGCCAGGAGGAAACCACTGCTCTCTAAAAAGAACACTGCTGCCCATCTGAAGTTCAAAGAGCATACTGCTGCGGCCAAGTTTATTCGAGCATTTGCCCGTTCTTGGCCGCAGCAGTAGCCTGGCGTGCGCCGGAGGGTGACGGGCGCGCGCCGAAGCAGCGGAAGAGCGCCCTCCGATCGGGGCGCTCTCCCTACCGCTGCCGGGTCCCCCGGAACCCCCTGCCGCCGTCCCCCACATCGCGGGACACCAGGGCTCCCTCGGGGAGCCCTGGACGCGCGTGCAGGGGGCGCAGGCTCCCGAAGACGCGTGACCGCGCGCACGCCGAGGGGCGGCCACTAGCAAGCCGGGAAATCTCCCGGCTTGCGGATCTGGCCGCACTGCGATTAAGTGTGTCGCCAGTGTATAGAAGATTCACAAGATTCACAAGACTTCTGGAACAATGTTCCAGAAAAGTCAAATATGTGTCAAAGGTAGAACTATTTGGCCTCAATGAGAAACGTTACGTTTGACGAAAACCAAACACTGCATTCGAACAGAAGAACCTCATCCCAATCGTCAAGCATGGTGGTGGGGTGTGATTTTTTGGGGCTGCTTCGCTGCCTCGGGACCTGGATGGTTTTCCATCATTGACGCAACCATGAATTCTGCATTTTATCAGAAGATTCTAGAGGAGAATGGCAGTGAAAGTGGGTCATGCAGCATGACAATGATCCAACACATACAAGCAGATTTACAAAAGAATAACTATAGAAAAAAAATCGTTTTTTGAGAATGGCGTAGTCATATTTCTGATCTAAATCCCATCGAAATGTTGTGGCAGGATCTGAAGCGAGCTGTTCATGCAAGGAAGCCCTCAAATGTCACTGAGTTGAAGCTGTTCTGTAAGTCGGATGGGCCAAAATGTCTCAAAACCGATGTGAGACTGACAGGCAGTTACAGGAAAACTTTAGATTAAGTTATTGCTGCTCAAGGGGGTGCCACCAGGTAAAGAATCTAAAGGTTCATAAACTTTTTCACACATGGATATTGAATGTTTTATCATTTGTGGATAAATACATTTTGAAAAAGTATCATGTTTTTGTGTAATTTGCTTAATAAGGTTATCTTTATCTATTATTAGGACTTAGCTTAAGATCTAATAACATTTTAGGTTTGAAACATGAAAATCCTAAGGGGTTCACAAACTTTTTCTCGCCACTACACAGTACATACACACTGCATGTGTGAGTATTGCTTAAAACAAAATACAAGTTTCTCATACATTTGTAGAGTAAAACACTACTTAGCTGTCTATAATTAGACACTAATCACACTGAAAGTTTACAATATATGCCACTAAAACGGATTTCATGTTGTCTTTCGTTTTTAGGTTTCTAGACAAAATACGTAACTGAAACCAAAAAGGTCCCTGCAGATGTGTGTAATCCTTATCGTGTGTGTGGGGCTACAAAGCAAAATCGGGTAACATGAAGCATTCAACCCAACGTTAAAGCACCAGTCCCGTAATGTACATAACACAACTTGAAACATACCATTCATGTAATTTTTTTTTGCAAAACCACCGTTTTTCTTGGCTGTCTCATCAAGTATATTAGTAGCTTGCAATCATCATTCAGAAATTGCTTTAAAAAACTGAAACAAGTCCCAAAAGCCCAAGAGTGACAGCAATGGAGGATACTTTTAATTGAAATGTTTGAATTTAAAAAAAATGGAGAGAGGGAGGAACATGGTGATTTAAACATCTTACAGAAGGGCGCTGCCCATTGGACATAGTTTATCAAATGTACAGTAACTTTAAAACGTTACGTATGAGTATGCCGACATACAAGTTACTCCGGATAATAGATTTTTAGCTACAGGCAATTGTTTCAAGCTGTTGCTCTGCTTCAGCTGCCATAGCTGCTGCCTGTAATTGTTCTGTCTCACTCTGCATGGCACTGGGGGTGACTTGCTTGCGTTCACTATGCATATTGTTCTCGTGACGTTTTAGGTCAGAGGCCTTTGCGAACGCTTTAGTACACGATGCACAAATAAATGGCTTCTCCCCTCTGTGTCTCCTCTCATGGTCCTTTAGGTGAGATTTGTGCTTGAATGCTTTATCACACATGTGGCATGCAAATGGTCTCTCATTACTGTGAACTCTCTCGTGTTTTTTCAAATCTGGCGCTCGGATGAAAGACTTTGCACACACCTCACAGCTGTAGGGCTTATATCCTGTGTGAATTTTCAGATGTTCTTTCAGGTGTGCCTGCGTAGTGAATGCTTTGGCACACATTTCACAGACGAATGGTCTATCTGCCGTGTGCAACTTCTCATGTTTTCTTAGCCGAATTTCGTCTGTAAAGGTCTTGCCACATGCTTGACATGCAAATTGTTCCCTGTGACCATACAGTAAATACTCAAATTTCATGTCACTCGTTGCTGTGGTCCAAGCTGGTGCTTGCTCATCTTTCACTTCGCTAATGCTGTCATTAAATGTCAAGGCTTGAGGAGTTTGCGATCCCAAGTCCTTTGGTTCAGTTGTTTCCATTGCCTCGACTTCCTGACCGTAGCAATTAACTTTCCGAACTTCTTCACTTCCCAATTCTTTTAGAATTGCCTCCTGGACCCGCAGTGTAGCAGTGGGTGACTTTTCCTCTTCGTGACTTGGTGGAGTTCCCTCAACTGTGTCATCAGAGGGACTATCATCCTGATCTCCAATCTCCTCTACTTCATCATCCTGGTTGTCATTGGCCTCACCTACTGGCCGACTTATTTTCAAGCTCGTTTCATATGAATATTTATTCTTTGTAGTAGAAGGATTTTCCTCTGTGGTGGAAACGTCACGCTTTTGAGAGCAGAGCTTATCCAAAAACCGAATACCAAGTATCTGGCCCGAGGACATCATCAAGTTGACATCTTCTTTCTTGACGCCAATCTTTGCAGTGTACATGTAGTTGAGAACTTCCTCGAATATATCAGAACGCAGGAAGTCAATTTCTATTACTGAAGAACTGTCAACTTCCAGTTTCTTGAAAAGTTTCTTGAAGTATGTGCTGCACGCAGCAAGTACACATCTGTGAGCTCTGAACTTGACATCTTCAACAACAATTGCTATGTCGCAGAAATCTCCTTCTAGGCGTTGCTCATTTAGTGTTTTTAAAAATACAGTTTTATGATCATCATCATTATATTTTATAGTTTCAGACATACTGATGAAAAAATCCTGAAGGGTAAAAGAAAAACATATGTAAACAGAACTGGCAAAATTAACGTCATTTCAGTTACTCAATATAATGTCTAGAGGTAATTAAATGTATTGTGCGTTCACGACAAAAAGGATACTAAAGGCTCGATGTCTATAGTCCCAACACTATTCTGGCTCGTCACTGCCAGAAGGGCCTTGCCATTGCAAGCCAATGTGTTACAGAGCCCTCTTGGCAGCAAAAGATTTAAGTCAGATGGCTGTAAAAAGTCAGGCAACTGCTAAATTACAGCATAGTCTAAGATTGTTTGACTTTCTGAAAAATGTAACCCAAATATCTGTGTAATTCAATAGCAATTTCAATTCCTACTGTTTTCCAAATAAGATCAGACTTCTGATTGACAGGTACTCTGAAAATGTTCTCCTTGTTGAAACTGACAATCTCCTGTTGATTTAGAATAAAAAATAATCACCTTCCACTTATGTGACTCCAATATACTGCTGTGTCATCAGAAATGTAGTGCTCTTGATAACAGCCTGTGCTAACTCCATGTTACTATGTGTTCATATGTTAAAAGTATGTCAGTAAACATATATTCAGTTAGTTATACAACTTATAATACCAAAATCTATAAACATTTAAAAAATGTTTAATAGATATTTTACTTAAATAAAACTGGATGAGAAAAACACAATATAGCAAGACAGAACAAAGTAGTTTGAATAAAAATACACTGTTTTTTTACAGCTAACTTAAGCTTTTTAAATGTTGGATGTGAGCATTTCCAAATAATCATGTACATGCTGCTTTTTTGTCTTGACAAATTGTATAATTCACTTAGCATGGTGATTTCTATCAACATCAATGACTATAGAACACATTGTCAACATCGATTATTATATAACACATACCATGAACACATGAAAAGACAAAAAAGACAGCGCACGACGTCTCATAGTGTACAAATGTATATATAATAAAGCAATAATATGGTGGTATGATATGCTCCGTGAAAAACGGCTGCCCTCATTGGGTTTAGTTTGTTCCGCCGATCCGCCGTGTATTCTGATTCCGTACCAGGTGTGATTTTGCTGCTGTGTGGATGTTTGCCAGCCTGTGCACATATGCAGAGATCTGGACAGCCTGAAATAGGAGCGTCTACAACGACCGGAGTGGGAGCGCATGAGGACAGCCGTTTTTCAGAGAGGGATTTCACTGACACCCGAGCGGTAACATGTACCAAAAACATGTCCTGCCTATATAATCGATTTATTCTGTACGTGCATATTATACCACCATATTGTTGCTTTATTATACTGTATATACATTTATACACTATGAGAAGTCGTGCACTGTCTATTTTTCTTTTCATGTGATCTTCATGATGTCGAGCCATCTATCCTGACGAGCAGCAGACTTTATCATATTATTTAAGAGGTTTAACAACAAAGTTTTTTTGTTACACTATCACAACGTTTAAAAAACAATTGAGTGCAAAAAAAAATATTTTGTGTGTACTTTCTGTAATTGTTATTGAGATTATATATTTACACAATTGTATATTTAAGTCACTATCTATCACACAATTGGTGCGCAGTTACATTTTTCTTTCTTACATACCATGAACAAAAGAGGGAACTTCCTTAAAGAAGACGGATAATTACGAATAATTCTGTTTTGAAAGAAGATCACCTGAAAGAGAAGACAAGAGATTATGATGAAGATTCTCTTTGTAATAAAATGTTTTTATCCACAGTACTTACAATTGTTAATTTTATTCCACGAACATTGAAGCTTACTCAAATGTGCAGTCTGACATATTGGACTATATATATATATATATATATATATATACACATATATATATATATATACACAGTGTTCGACAATCCTATACATTTGCACGCCCGGGGCGAGTGGATTTAACATCTGGGCAAGCTCCTATTGGCCCAAGCAGCACACGTGTTTGTTTTTTTAAATTTTCCCTGCTCGCGCTGAAATTTTCCCTGCTCGCGCTGGAAAAAAAAAAACTCCCCCTACCTGACTGCTGATTGGCCACAAAGCCTGGGAGCGCGCGGCAAGGCTCTATATGAGCCCGCCCCCAACGAGCGCCCATTCTTTCTGCCTGGAGATCTGTTGGAGAGTAAGTACTCTCTAATCCTCCATCCTGCGGCCTCTGCTCCTTCCCTGCCTCCTGCAAGCCAACCCGTGCGATCCCCCTGGTCCCCACATGGCTCCCTAATCACCCCCGCGGCCCTTTGCTCCTTCCTGCTGCCGCCTGTATGCGCCTTTGCGTTGGCAATTGATCACGTGACCATACTGTGAATAATCTGTGTGGAGGGGGGTGGGAGACTTCACCCACTGCGCCATATCATCTGATCACACACACAACTTTGCTATAAAGATTTAAAATGCCTTCACTAAGTGTTGTGATTTCTTTATTTCTGGGTGTAGGTGTGCGGTGTATTTTGAGAGCTTACTGTCATTTATATTGCATGTTAACAAGCTTCACAGTCCGTACTTTTACAAGCCGATCAAGTACTGTACTCTGGAGGGGGGAGGAGGCAAAAAGTTGCTGTGTTCTGATCCACATTTTAGGTATCAGCCTGGTCGCACCCATCAGTCTGGACCCACCATCTGCCTTCCAGCACCCATCTGCCTTCCACCGCCCACCCCCTGCCTGCACTGATTGTGTGCACTAATTTTGGCTTCAAGTAAGTGTTGCATACAGTATACTGACTTCCGACTGTTTGCCAATCATTCCATCTTTACTAATTGAAAGATCTTTTTCTACATTTTAGGTATCAGCCTGGTCGCACCCATCAACTTGGACCCACCGTCCAGCACCCACCGTCTGCCTGGAACCAACATCTGCAAAGATGAGCAACAAGACAAGACAAACTTCACTCCATATATTTTTGTGAGATAAAAACCAGGGACCATCTCAGCGTGTTAACCAAACAGAGACTGTAGAAGATACTCCTCCAGATCAAGCCAGTCCGATAGCAACAAAGTTAATCCATAAAAGAAGAAATTTTCAAGACAGTTGGCTCAAAGATTTCACATGGTTAAAATATAACAAGGAATCAGTTGTTGCATCATGTATTATCTGTTCGGATTTTGCTCGTAAGACTGGCGTTACTCCGCCTACACACATACGACAAATTTTCAATACACCATTTAAAGTAGAAAGTTTCAAATATCATGGAAAGTCTGGTCTACATATCAAGTGTGCCAAAAGTTTGAGTGCACAAAAAAATCCAGAAAGCACACCAATGGGGCAATGTGTAAAAAAGATGGAAAGGGAAATGTCCAATAAACCATTCAGCGACATAAAAGAACTGTTAAATTATGCACGCAAGCTTGGCGTTCATGTTCTCAAACAATATAGTAACGATGAGCGGTGTGCAGAATTTGTCAAATTTATTGCCGAAAAACTAAGAAATGACATTGTCGCTGAAGTTAAAAGTAGTTCATTCTTCAGATCATATCTACTTTGTGAGAGTTGAACAGCTCTATCCCCAGGAGAAGCACTCTGAAATGTTACGGCCTACTGTGTCCTACAGAGGAGTATACCAATTTGAAATACAAATCCAAGTGATCTTGTTTTGGTAATTCTATTTTTCCGTGGATCCTAACAAAGGTAAATACTTTACATTGATAAGCCTATACTAAGTACCTATCACCTCTTCAGTGTAACTATTTGAGGGGGCCTGAACTCACCAGCAAAAAGAGGGAAGATGCTCTCCGTATAAAAAAGATCCAAAGCACAGGTGACGTTCCTCCAAGAGACACACCTCCTGCAGGAGGATACCAAAAGACTAAAAGCACCATGGATCCAAGAAATAATCGCGGCACCATACACTGGAAAGCAAAGAGGAACTGCAATACTAATAAACAAAAATGTGAACTACACCATCCATACATTCTGAAAGATCCGGGAGGAAGAAATCTCATGGCCGACATCACCATAGAAGACTCAAGAATGTTGTTGGTTAAGGTATATGCCTCAAACTTGCCTAACCATTTGTTTTTCACAGATCTCTACCAAAGAATTTTTGAGTGGGATGCAGAGACCGTTGTTGTAGGAGGCGACTTCAATGTAGTGGAGGGCTGGACACTTGACAGATCAGGAAACAAAAGGATATCGCACCACTCGCACTCACACTGGGGAACTTTAAAATCCTTCAGAGAACCTAACACTGGTAGACCCCTGGAGAATTTTAAACCCGCTAGTATTCACACGCACACAATATGTTCTCAAGAATAGACCGGTTCCTAATCTCAGCTAACTTAACGAGAATAAAATCAGCTAAAATAGAAAATATAATAATTTCAGACAATTCACCAATATGGATCAACTTAAGACTCAGTAAACCCCAAAATATCTCACGAAGCTGGCGCATGCCTACATATCTAGCCGACTCAAAAGCGTTCAAAGCGTATTTACAAAACCAGTGGTCCAACTATGAGACGGACAACCAGCAGCACACTGTAGAACCCATTCTGTACTGGGAAACATCCAAAGCAGTACTTAAGAGGCCATATAATTGCTTATAGTATTAGGAAAAACAAAACCCTAAACACCAAACTGAACAACCTAAACACACAACTAACAAAGGCATTCCAAATATACAAGACAGATAATACAAAACAAAATAAGAAGCATTATTTAGAAACCAAAGAGATGTACAAGGCACTGCTGACAGAAAGAGCACAAACCCAACTTACAGTATTTATCAAAAAAAAAGCCGGGGCGGGGGGGGAAGGCCGGGGCGGGGGGGGCGGAAGGCTGGGGGGGGAAGGCCGGGGCAGAGGGGGGGGAAGGCAGGGGGAAGGCAGGGGCAGGGGGGAGGCAGGGGAGATGGAAGGCAGGGGCGTGGGGGGAGGCAGGGGCGGGGGGCAACGGGGGTGTCATTGTGTGTGTCCATGTGTCTGTCACTGTGTGTGTCGGGGGGAGGGGAGGGTCAAAAACGGAGCTGGGGGGGGGGTCAAAAACGGAGCTGGGGGGGGGTCAAAAACGGATCTGGAGGGTGGGGTCAAAAACGGAGCTGGGGTCAAAAACGGAGCTGGGGGGTGGGTTCAAAAACGGAGATGGGGGGGGTCAAAACGGAGCTGGGTTGTCAAAAACTGAGCTGGGGGGTCAAAAACGGAGCTGGGTTGTCAAAAACAGAGCGGAGGGGTCAAAAACTGAGCTGGGGGGTCAAAAACGGAGCTGGGGGGGGTCAAAAACAGAGCTCAGTTAAGCCCCCCTCAGCAGCAGCAGCAGCAGCAACAGCAATAGCAGGCGCCACCACCACCAGAGAGCATTTTCCTCACCTCATGCAGCAGCAGCAGTGTGGCCGGGGGTTGGGGACCCCTGGGTTAGAGCGCACCGGCCAATGAGAGCCGTGGGGGGGGGGCAGGCAATCCGGGAGGGGCGAGACACCAGCCAATGAGAACCGTGGGAGGGCGGGCGGACCGACGGACCAATCAAATGGTCTCCAGAGACTCACAACCAAGATTTTCAAATTTATATATATAGACTACAAAGAACTATACACAACAATCCCAGATGAAAAAGAATTAGAAGGAAAAGTTATACAAGAAGCAAACCTTCCTCCGATCTCCAAAGCAAATAGAGAGGCACTAGATAAACCTATAACAACCCTAGAAGTACAGGAAACTATCAACACACTTAAAAATAACAAATCTCCAGGACCAGGTGGCCTTAGTGCAGAATACTACAAATTATTAAATCCCAAAATAGCAATATCACAAACCAACCTATACAATCATATAAGGGAAGAAAAACAAATTCCGCATAACTATAGTATAATCAAGCAAAAATAATTGTCATCCCAAAACAGGCAGAAATCTGGAACAACCATAAGACCCATTTCCCTGTTAAACCAAGATTTTAAAATTCTAACACTAATTTACCCAAATCACCTCAAAAATATACTTCTCGGAGGCGCATGCGCGACGGCAAGGAGTATGGCAGCCTAGTCTGAGAGCTCCCTGCCTCGCTTCCCGATATATCACGTAAAATCTACCAAATTCCACACCAAACGGCACACAAACTCATATAAAGATTAAACAATTAACCAGGATGTCACGGAAGACCCCCAAAACGACGAAAAAACAAGGGCTACCAGAATATTTTGTCAGACCGGGGCCGCGCGGTGCAGGCTCAGAAATGGCGCCGGTTTCAAACGCCGGCTCAGAAACTGAACCCGACGGGGAGGAGGAGGAATTAACCCTGCAGGAACAACTGCCGGCAAGACAATGCGACATAACTAGACTTTGCACTGATCTTAAAGCTTTCTTTCAAGCTGAAATAAAAGAGCTGAAAAGGGAAGTGTCCGGACTGGGTGAAAGGACAGGAGTTCTGGAAACGAAAGTGGACCAATCTATAAGTGCCATCCGGAGACAGGACAAAAAATCTATAGACTTACAAGAGCAAATCAATGAATTAAAGGAGCGTCAAGAAGATGCTGAAAATCGCGACAGGCGAAATAACCTCAGGATAAGAGGGGTCCCGGAGAGTGTCTTGTACTGTGAGGAATATATTATGCACTGGATGGAGACACTGCTCCCTGAAAACCCGAAAGACACCCTGGCAATGGACAGATGCCACAGGGCACTGAGAGCTAAACCTTTACAAAACGAGCAACCGAGGGACATAGTAATACGTTTACACTATTACAAAACAAAAGAAACCATACTTAATAAAACCAGGCCCCTACCTGTTGTGGAACATGAAGGAGTGCGGCTCTCGGTGTTCCAGGACCTATCCCCAATAACACTGGCCCGCCGGAGAAACCTACTGCCCATCACCAGAGCCCTGAGGGAGAAAGGAGTCAGATACCGGTGGACCTTCCCCTTTGGCTTACAAGTGGCTCGGGGAGGCAGATCCTACACCATCAAGGTCCCGGAAGATGGACCCTCTTTCTTGGGCAAGCTGGGACTGGGAGAAGGCCCCATAGCTGCTGACCCGGCGAGTCCAACCCCGGACCCCATCTGGTCACAGACCCCAAAGTCCCCCCGAGCGCAGAAAGATAAAACCTAAAAATGTGAGTTAAAGCTAAAGTTCAGAGTTAAGTAGCTGTTTGGTTGCGCTACGAAGTTAACTACAACAGGTCCCAATGCCCACAGATGAAAGAGACACTGTTGATCTATGCCCTAAGAGACTGTTGAAAGTGGCTAGTTAATAAGCTACGAACTCACTTACCCCCTGAGAGTCCGGATCGTGGAGATGAAGAAAAAACAGATGTCCCCATGGTGTCCAAGATGGAGCTCGTCGCAGAAGATGGCGGTGCAACACGAGGCTGATGGAGTCCACGGTGACACGCAGGAGCCGGATGGCAGGTTTGGGCGGGAGCCGGGAGAGCGCGCAAGCACCTCTGCATCGGGAGAAAGCTGGATCCAAAATGGCGGCGGCCGGAAAGACGTCAGCAAGAAGGGGGCGGAACCGGCAAATCAGACGCCATCTTGGAGGAGGCAAGGAGTACCAGAAGGACCCGAGAGGTGACCAAGACGCGCCGGAGCGGGGGAAACGGAAAGGCCCCCACCGGCACGAGTTAGACAGTCCCAGCTCCCGGCGGGCAAATTTAAACAGGTCAAAGATGCGGAGGAAAGCAAAAGACGGCAACTGACGAGAGGAGAAGGTTGGGGAAGTAGCGGGGCAGAGGAGGAAGGTGGAGAGAGAGACAAGGGCATAAGGGGAATGGAAAAGGGGGGTCCAGATAGTTTAAAGGAAAGGGGGGAGATGAGGAGGGCAGCACAGAAGTGACGGAGATGAAGGCAGATGCAGGTAGGATCAGAATGGGATGATAGGAGGCTAATAGGAAAATAGAGGGAAGGAGGAAGGCAGGATTAGGGTGGGATAAAGTAGGAGACTGAGAGAGGGAGTAAGTAGGCAGGACGAAGAATAGATAGAACGCAGGGCAGGGATTAGGATAACGAAGGAAGTAGAAGGTTCAAGTATGTAGATAGAGAAGGGAGTCATCCGAGGGGGGCACCTTAAGAAGAAAGAGAGATGAAAGTGATAGAACAGGAAAGGGGAGGTAGATAAGAGGGAGATAGAGGGATAGGGGGATGTGGAAGGCACAAGCAGGTCGTACTAGGAAAGGTAGAAAGGGGGGACCAGGAGTGATGAGAACAAAGTAAGTGACGGGGTAGATAAAGGAGCGTGAGCTAAAGAAGAAAAAGGGACAAGAAGAGCGACGTGAGTAGAAGGTGGAGAGAGACAGTCGTAGGGCCCGAAGCTAGGAAGATCAAAATAAAGAAATATCAAAAAGGGGACACTATGGGGAGGGACAAATTAGAGACATATTAGGGGGTCTATTCAGGAGGACTTAGACGAAGCCTCGAAAGAAGGGGCAACGAGGCGAACGGGACCTGTTGGGTTTAGCCAAAGTTTGGTAGATAGGAAGATTTAGTAGTTCAAGGGAAGCGGGGGGGGGAGCAGAGGGGGGAAGCCTGCTCCGAAGTCTACATGGGCCTGGCGCTAGGGCAGGGGAGAAAAACCCCTAGGTGCACGGGCGCGACCTTTGGGGTTAGATGGCCAGGGAGGGGTGTTAAACAACACGCCCCAAGACTGGACATCCGGCACAAGAGCCAAAAACCCAGAGGCAGAAGTATCGGCGAAAGGAGAGATGCAAGATTACGCCGAGAAATATTAATTGTTATTGTATGTTGTGTTGTGTATTTGTCTACCCCCCTGTCCCTTGGTGTTTGTTCCCTTTCCCGTATCCTTGCAGAGGGGCCCGGAGAGATTCGAGCGGGTGGAAAAGGCAAGAGACCCACGACAAGACAAACTCGGAATGACAAGATGAAGCTACGTCAGAAGGCCCAGCACAGATCTACTAATGAGTAAGGACATAGTGTTAGTATCCCATAATGTTAAGGGCCTCAATAGTCCGACTAAACGGAGAGTCGCATTTAGAGACTACAGACGCAAAGGTGCGGAGGTGCTCTTCTTACAGGAGACCCACTTTTCCCAAAACAACTTTCCCAAGTACTTTGACAAGGACTTTCGGACTCACTTCCTAGCTTCAGCTCGAGTAAAAAAAAAGAGGGGTCGCTATCCTACTCCATAACCGTATACCATTCAGGCATGACAAATCATATAGTGACAGAGAGGGGAGATACCTAATAATCACAGGCTCCATCAGGGAGTATCCAATAACATTGGCTACAATATACGCCCCGAATGACAATGCGACATCATTTTTTAGTAGTTTCTTTGATAAGCTAAGTAAAGTTGCAAAGGGGAACATTATAGTAGCGGGTGACCTGAATAGAGTCCTCAACCCAAGCCTAGACCGTTGCACGACCACTAACAAACCACACAGACAGGACGTATTAACTTTGACAAAAGGCCTAACAAGTTGTCAGCTTATAGACATTTGGAGAGAGCAACACCAAGGAGTACGTGAGTACACTTTCTACTCTCACCCCCACAATACATACAGCCGGATAGATTACTTCCTTGTGTCCAACAGATTGGTCCCTGGGGTCTCTCGTTCAGAGATCCATGATATTTCATGGTCTGACCATGCACCTATAGAGCTGCGGTGCACATTAGTTCCGCTGGACAGACCTAGAGCGAATTGGAAGCTAAACGAGATCCTCTTAAAGATCCCAGATCTCGGACGGGAAGTAGGTGAAAAAATTACAGAATATTTTGAGGAGAATGAGGGGAGCGTGGCGTCACAAGCCACGCTGTGGGAAGCCCATAAGGCAACCCTCAGGGGAATATTGATGAATCTGGCCGCCAAGCGGAAACGGGAAAGAGAGAAAAAAACTAAGGACTTAGAAACACAAATAGCTGAGCTCTCTGCCCTGCATAAAACGAATAAGAGGGAAAAAACGCTTAAACAACTTTTAGACGCCAAAATTAAACTTAATCTTCTCCTCACCTCCCAGGCGGAGAAGGAAATGGCTTGGTCGAAGCGTAAATTTTATGAAAAAGCGAACAAACCTGATACACTCCTTGCCAATAAGCTAAAAAAGAAGCTTCAAAATTACTCTATTCACGCAATTCGGAACCAACAGGGGGACCTTACCTCCATACCTGGGAAAATCGTAGAGGCTTTTAAAACCTACTACGAAGAGCTATATAATGGAGACAAGGTCACTCATAACACTAAAACGGGAGAGTTATTGAACACCTTCCTAAAAGAGGCAAATTTACCAACATTGAGAAGGGACGAGAGAGAGGCGCTGCAGGCGGACTTTACTCTTGAGGAAATACTGGAAGTCATCAAAGCATTAAAACCGGCCAAGGCGCCGGGGCCCGATGGCTTTTCTAATCTATATTATAAGAAATACGCTAAAATTCTAGCCCCACATATGCTAAAACTATTTAACGATATTTTGGAAGGGGCCTCCTTTCCAGGACAAATGCTTCAGGCTTCCATCTCTGTGATCCACAAACCTGGAAAGGACCCGGCAGACTGCAAGAGCTACCGGCCCATTTCACTGATCAATTCCGATATCAAAATCTATTCTAAACTCATAGCAAACAGCGTGGGTAGTGTCCTTCCCAGGTTAATCCATACGGATCAGGTAGGGTTTATCGGAGGCAGACAGGCGGCAGACAACACCAGAAGAATTATTGATCTGATCGATCTGGCCCAAAAGAAAAAAACACATTCCATGGTGCTAAGTCTGGACGCAGAGAAAGCCTTCGATAGAATAGACTGGCCCTATCTAACGGAAACTCTGGGAGCATTTGGCTTTAAGGGACGTCTACTGCGGGCCATCATGGCGCTGTATGAGGGCCCAACGGCGAGAGTGAGGCACCAGGGCTTTCCCTCTGAGCAATTTCACATAAAAAGTGGAACGAGACAGGGATGCCCGCTGTCGCCGTTGCTGTTTGCCCTTTGTATAGAGCCACTGGCGGCGCACATACGCAACAGCCCAGATATCACAGGCATCTCAGATGGAGAGCTCGAGTATAAGGCCGCTCTGTATGCGGACGATGTTATCCTAACGCTGTCCAAACCGCTCACGTCCCTTCCTAATGTATTTGGAATCCTGAGCAAATTTAACCGCATTTCCGGCTTTAAGATCAATCAGTCCAAATCAGAAGCCCTCAATATAAACCTTCCCAAGGAAGTGGAAAAACTGATTGATCTTAACTTCAATTTTAAATGGCAACCCTCCGCTATCAAATATTTAGGGGTATATCTTACACGGGACTACAAAACTCTATATAAGGCAAACTTTCCCAGGTTAATAAAGGCGCTGAGAGAGGATCTCAGGGTGTGGGCAAAAAGGGGCATCTCATGGATTGGAAGGATACACTGCGTGAAGATGAATCTCCTCCCAAAGATGTTATATCTTTTCCAGAGCCTACCTGTACCGGTGGTTCACTCTGACATCCTCTCCCTGCAGTCAACTATTATGAATTTTATATGGAATAAGAAAAACCCACGAATTGCTAAGGGTATATTAAAGAGACCCACAGTGAGAGGAGGATTAGCGGTACCTTGTTTGTTTGCTTACCACAAAGCGGCCCAATTGGCTCAAATTCTCCAATGGCACACGGACCCAAGCCTTCGGAGATGGGTAGAGTTGGAGAGAAAGTGCTGTGCACCGATTGACATCCAGAAGCTAATTTGGCTTCCCAAATGTAGGGCACGCCAAATAGGCACACCGCTTCAGGCCATTGACAATTCGCTACGAGTGTGGGAGGCCACTAAATTTAAGTGTAAATTAACTACAAAAGCTTCTCTTATGACGCCAATCATTGGCAACCCAGATTTCGCTCCAGGGCTGAACAGTAAAAATTTGACGTACTGGATACAAGCGGGCATAACCCGTCTGAAGGATCTGGAGGGTAGGATACATATTCAAACATTTGAGCAAATTAAATCCGCAAAGGATATCCCAAACACAGAATTTTTTAGGTATCTCCAGATCAGAGATTTTTACAACCAAACCCCAATTAGACCAGCACGCACCAATTTTGAGCAGCTGTGTTCCAGAGACGTGGACACAAGGGGACTCACATCTAGAATGTACAGGGAAGTGGTCTGTCCGGAGACAAAAAGCGAGACCCGGTTAAGCTACATGCGACAGTGGGAGACTGACCTAGGGGAGACGCTAGAGGACGAGGAATGGGAGCAGATCACACAAGCAGTAGCTAAAAGCTCCATATGTACCACACTGAAGGAGAATGCGTATAAGGTCCTGATGCGGTGGTACTACACCCCAGCTAGATTGGCTAAATTTGTTAAGGGCTACTCTCCGCTCTGCCCAAAACAGTGCGGGGAGGTGGCCGACCTGCGACACATGCTGTGGTCGTGCACGAAAGTGGTCCCGATTTGGGAACAGATTAGAGATTGGTTACAGCGGATGCTCGATTGGGAGATCCCCCTGGACCCGTGGTTGTTCCTGCTGGGCAGGCGGATCCAGGGTATGTCAAATGCGACGCACAAATTAATCGCGCATTTTGCAACAGCCACTAGATGCGAGATCGCAGCATTATGGAAGCAACCAGAAATCCCAATTATCCCCAAGATTCGAAATAGGATTTGGCACGTATGCCGGATGGAGCAATTAACGAGTTTGGTTAATGACACCGGCACAAATTTTTTAAAAGTCTGGTCGCCTTGGCTGACTCAGACAGATATCCCCGGGGTGGATGCCACCGCAATCTTGCGTTAATAGGTTCAGGCGCGTTCTCCTTGGGGGGTCAGAGACGGAACGACAAATAGCGACGAACAGTTAGTGGACAGCCCCCGAAGTAGTAGCCCCCCAAAACAAATCAGCGGAGAAATTTTTTTACGCCAGAGACAGAAGCAAGGAGTGCCAACCAGCACGACAGGAAGCCCGTAAAAGACATCAAGTCAGCAGGAACAACCTGGGCCGACCCTCTCCCCCCTCCTTCCTCCCCCCCCCCTCCCCTGTCCGTCGTCTGGTTTGTCTTGTCTGTCCTGTATGTGATGTCCTTGTCCTGTACTGTGGCAGTTACCGTTGCCTGATAAATGATTAAAAAATATTATTGGGGGGAAGTAACACAATGGGATGTGATACAATGTATGCTTATGTGACCCCAATAAAGAAAAATTTGAAGTTGAAAAATATACTTCTCGATATTATATCTCCAGAACAAACAGGTTTTGTCCCCTGGAGACAGTCAATTGCGAGCAAAAGATCTGCGGTGGCCGCGGAGGTGGAAGCAGGACAGTCCAAAAGCAACAACATAATAGTAAATCTCGACGCCGAAAAGGAAGATAGGAGAAAGGAAGAGGCACACAAATTGTAGTGGAAACAAATGATTTCAAATGTATTGATGCATCAGGCTAACAATAGTAACGTTTCAGGACAAGCAGTCCCTTCCTCAGACCAAACACCTCAGGTTCAATACATTTGAAATCATTTGATTCCACTTCAATTTGTGTGCCTCTTCCTTTCTCCTATCTTGCTATTACTTTGGATCCAGCTTTGGGACGCCAGGATCAACGGAAGGTGAGCACCAAATGTAAACTCCTTAAAAAAAAATTCTTTAAAACAGTGGTGTGCCACCTATAATCTCCTTTGTGATGCCGAAAAGGCATTGACAAAATTACATGGGCAGACATTACAGGACTCTCCAGGCACAAAACTTTGGGGAAAATTTTACAACATTAATCCAAACTATATACAACTCCCCCAAAGTCTATATCACAGCTAATGCACTTAACTCTGAACTTTTCACGTTACAATGGGGAACAAGGCAGGGCTGTCCCCTATCCCCAATGTTATTTGATATAGCGTAGACCCCCTAAACGACACCTAAAACAGATGGAGGAATTCAAGGGCATTCAAATAGGTGACAAAGAACTAAAAATCGCAACATTTGCAGACGATATGCTTCTTTTCATTTCAAACCCTCAAAAGGCAATACCTGGCGGCAATACAAATATATGGCAAAGTCTCAGGTTTAACCATCAACTATGAAAAATCAGAGGCACTAGCTCTAGACTGCAATCAAAAGATAAAGTGGAAGGGTTCCTTCCATTTTAAATGGGCAAATAAATACATCAAATTTCTGGGGGTACTCATCCCGAGTGATATCCATCAATTATATAATATTAATGTTAGACCACTGGTAGATAACATCACACAAATGCTCTGAAAATGGCAGAACTTAAGCGTAATATTTCTGGGGAGATGCCACCTGGTGAAAATGACAATCTTCCCAAAAATCTTATATATACTAAGAGATAAAGACGAAAAAGCTCTAAACAAAGCATTTCAAATTTTTATATGGAAAAACAAAAAGCATAGAATTAGTATGGCAAAACTCCAGCAACATAAAAGAAACAGAGGTGTAAACCTCCCCTTACTTAAAATGTACAACTTGGCCGCTATCTTGAGATATGCAGGCGACTGGATAAATCATACAAACTATTTCACAATATATGAAATTGACCAACAAATATGCCCAGATATAAACTTGGCATATTTGTTACATATGCCTTCTCACGAGGTCCCAAGAGCTATAAAAGAAACCGCATTATTATTCAGCACATTTAAAGCAGGGTATGAGCCAGGAAAACACTCTCTTTACAAAGGAACAAGTCGCTATTTCTACCGTTCACTAAGAATCTGAAGTTTCAGGAAGGGAAGGCGAATTACCCTTTTGAGGCATGGGAAAAGAAGGGAATCCTTGGAATAGGGCAGCTCCTACATAAACTAAATCACACAATTTACTCATTCAAGGAACTGAAACATAAATACACACTACCTAACACACAATTCTTCGCATATTTACAGGCCAGGCATTACGCATTGACATCACTAAACGCTTTGCCAACAGCAGATAGAGACAATCAACTTGACGCTCTCTTCCAAATAGCAAAATATGGGAAAATCTCAATATCACATTTTTATCAATGTCTGAAGAAAACATTACATTTTGATGACAACACACCGGGAATTGGAGTTTGGGTAACAGACTGCCCAAATCTAAGTATGGAGACTATCATGAGACCGTTTGGGAAATCTTTGAAAATCATCCCATCCACAATATACCAAGAAATGCACTACAACATTTTACATAGGACATATACTACGCCCAAATTCAGATACAAAGCAACATTATCTCTGGACAGTAAATGTACCAAGTGTGCAGCCCCAGAGGCAGATCTTATACACTGCCTATGGAACTGCCCAGTGGTCCAAGACTTTTGGTCACGAATAGGCGAGTACTGCACAGATTCTCTGAATACAACAATCCATATAGATCCCGAATATGCGATTTTTAATATTATAAACCTAAACGCTGAAGGGGCAGCAGGGGACCAAACTGACAACAGCAAACTCAAACAAATTATAGCTATGGCTGCAAGGAAAACGATCTTACAACAATGGATACATAACACTCCCCCATCTCTGCAGCTGTGGAGAAAAAAGGCTTGGTATATTCACATTAGACTGGGTGGAAGCCACGACGGCCAAAAAATAAAAAACGGAACGATTCTTCCAAATCCGCAGTCAGATGAGACAAAGGCAAAAATCCAAGAAAACTTTCAACACACAACATGGTATGCAATACGCACACTAACCAGGAATCCCCCAACAAGGTTCTGAACACACCATTTAAAAAAAAACAAAAAAACAGAAACCTGAGGGGTAGAAAGGTACCTAACAGGACTACTGAGTTCTTGGACTCAGTTGGCCCACAGTCCCAATCTGCGTTTCCCCAAGCTGTGTTCTTGATCGCGCAATCCACGCATGATGCACACACAGTATTTCCACTCTCTTACACTGAACGTGCACTCCAGTGATGTAAATATAGCGCTGAAATCACCCTCCGATCAGTCCTGTACCTCTCCATACGTATGCCAGTCTAATTAGGTTTTATCAGGGGGTTACAAGTTATATTGGAATAGCTTGCAGAGGTGAGATTATCTGAATCGGGCCTTTAATATAAGCCCAGCAGAGATCATTCGCACAGTGAAACACAGTATTGGTGAGGGGTTTGATTCTCTGAGGAGGGTATTATCCCTTTGTGCTTTTCAAAAGTGTCCCAAACACCTCTACTGCCATCTGTTCCTTTTACAGAACTTCGCAAATGAACTTTTTAAAAGAAGGAAAAAGTGCGACCTTCACCTTTCATCTTGGTCTGGAGTTGATTCCAACTTTCACTCACCTAATCTGTTGGTCACTCTTTGTAGGTGATGGGCAGGCTCAGATTGACTGATTTCCTCAAAGGAAATCATATTTCAATAGTGGTCTCCAAGGGGTATGACTCTGATTAGAGGGGACCCCCCTTTTTTATGAGTAATTAAAAAAAAAATTCTGGCTTTGGGTGATACTTTCATATTGTCTAAACCTCCAGTAAATTCACTCGTTTTACCTAAAATTGTTTAAAAAAACAAAACAAACCTTTTATTATATCAGCTAGTTTAGATCACCGGCAATATTTTGGAGGAATATTATTATAAACATGATAATGTTTATTATTACCAGTTATTATATTGTTTTCCTTCTTACTTATAATATGTTTGAGGACCATGACCAGCGAGTGACCGGAGCTTTAGTTCATCAGGGTAATATCAGTGCCACTTTAGGCTAAGGCCACGGTGCAGCGACGCGCGCTCATGCTTGAGAGCTGCGATGTCACCAACTCTCTGAGCATGTGCGCTAGCCTGTCCTGAAGGAATTTGCGAGCGCAAGCGGTGTGGCACATAAGGGAGAGGGCATGTCATTGCCTGGATCGGGGGGTGTGTATGCACTGGTGCGGATTCCTTGTTGAAGGGTCATGTGACCCTTAAGGGCGCTTGGAAATCCATTTTCCCTGTCTCCCCAAGCACTGAGCATTGCTAAGCGTACGTGCACGTGCGCAACGAATAATATTGATTCGATCTCAACAAGCGCGCGTCGCTACACCGTGGCCGCAGCTTTATAGTTCGATAGATCAGCTTGGTGGCTTAACCATTGAAGATATTATATAGTACCTCCATTCTGGGGCTGGATATTTACAACCAATCATCCAGGGTATGGAACTTATGGTTATGGAAATAAGCAGTGCACAACGTGTTTTTTCTTTGATAATATATTTATGGCCACTTTTCTGGGAGACAAATGTCTTTACTGATCTCAGGAAACAAATCTACTTTTTGTGATGTTCTAACAAGAAAGTTGAACATTGTGCTTATGCTGTTTTGTTTAACAATTTGTTTAATAGAAGTATGTGATGTGTATTGGGTGTGTCACTGGTTGTTAGGCAGGTTACCACTGTCATAACAACAAAGATCTGGGCTGGCTGCCAACTAACTTTAAGTTGCAACAAAGTAAAACTCCATAGACAGACTTTTGGCTGTTAAACTCTTTTACTTTGTTAGACTTATCTGCAATTACTGGTGTGTACCTTTCAAGCTGCATGATGGGAGATTGTCCATGTTTGGCTATCCTGACCGGCGGTGACCCTGGGAACATATGGTGTATTATCCCTGAAAAGGTACTCAGGATCTCAATGCAATTACTGACAGCCCTTGTAGCCTCAGCTATTGGGATACAAAAACCATTACACTTCAGAAAGGATTTTCTAATAGAAACATACAATTTGAAGGCAGATAAGAACATATTGTCCCATCTAGTCTGCCCATTTTCCTATCTGCTGTAAAACCTCAGACCCTATTTGATTCTTGTTTTTTTTTTTTTTTTTCATATTTAGGGTAGCCTTATGTCTATCCCAAGCATGTTTGAATTCCCTTACTGTATTAGCTCCTACCACATCCGATGGCATATATCCAATAGTTCTTAATGCTGTAGTTCAAGCAATAGCCTACGTGTTTTTTATTAATTTAAATAAATCAGTTTTGTACTATGAGAAAATACTTGTAGCTTTAAAAAAAAAAAAAAATGTAAAGACATTTTAATGTATTCTAATGTAACAAGCATTTTTGTTTCTATAGCAACCATTTACAACGTCACATCCCCTTCCTCTTCTGAGACAGACACCAGCACACCCCGTTTGCATTCTGTCTAGCAGTGCACCAATTGTATCTAGTGACTGCCTGGCTACATGATCTTCCACACAGAACTTTGCATCTTGGGTACACTTCTGCAGCACTAACAGTGATTTATAGAACCCCCGAGCCGAATCATTTCCGATTGATCACAGGAGAACAAATCGATTGGCAACTTAGCTAATCACTTGTCAGTGTGCAGATTGTATTGATTCACTTTTTTTTTTTTACGGCAGCTTTAAGAAGCTAAGTTCAGTAAGGGCCAATCCATTACATTTAATATTCAAGTACTCAATTTCCAAAGGCTCAATACCACAAGATTGGCGTAGACCAGACGTGGTGGCTATATTTATAATGAGAACTAGATCACTACTGGGGAATTACAGACCTGTAAGCCTAACATCAATAGTGGGGAAGCTACTTGAAGATTTAGTATGGGATAATATTCAGGAAAACCCAAGATTGGGCTACAGTTGTGAGTGGAGTACCTCAAGGATCAGTACTTGGACCCCTGCTTTTTAACTTGTTTATTAATGGCCTTGAGGTTGGCATAGAGAGCAACGTCTTAATCTTTGCTGATGACACTACATTGTGTAAGGTAGCTGAATCAGAGCACGATGTCATTACTCTCTAGAAGGACTTGGAGAGACTAGAAACTTGGGCAGGTAAATGGCAGATGAGGTTTAATACAGATACATGTGAGGTTATGCATTTGGGAAACAAGAATAAATAGGCAATTTACAAATTAAATGGGGAAAAATTAGGAGAATCATTGATGGAGAAGGGTTTAGGAGTGGTTGTAGACAGCAGGCTTAGCAATAGTGCCCAATGTCATGCAGTAGCTGCAAAGGAATATACACAAAGGGCACGTCGCTACACCAAACACACATACAAGTTGACAAGAAAAAATCTACATGGTGCAAGGGAGAAAGCACAAATCAATACACACAAATAATCAAAGGATTATAAATAGCCCCCTATAATTGCACTCAAGGTAGGTGACAGAAATCGTATATATTGTCTACTGATAACTGGCTTGATATTAGCCGTGACGTCATCACGTTGACGCATGCGCGGCTTGTGTTTGGAGTAATGGCTGCTCCTGAGAATACACGGAGCAAAACGGCTGCTTATTGCTATCAGATATCAGGTCGTATATTATCCTATTGGGCCCTGCTTTACTCATACCCTGTGGGGGCTTGTATTTACGCACTTTGCAGTGTGCGCTATCCAGAGTTTATTATTGGCAACGATGTATGTGATGTTTCACTCTGTGCATTGGTCTTATCCAAGCTTCTCTAGGGCCTTCATAGAGACCAAGTTATAGATTATACCGAGTTTACTGATTACCCTATACAGAGGATTTGCTATTTATATTACCTATCGCATATTGGTTGCATTGAGCCCACTGCTATCTTCCTTTAACCCTGCAATATCCATTAATTATTCACCATACCTGTGTATGCAATAGTGCAGCTTTATATAGCGTCTGATTCATTACTAGCTATATGTTTGGAACACAATCTGTTCATATGGTTACCATGACCAAACACATTTGGGGATTTTATCTATGCACTGTTGTGCATTTTTATAGTGTTTCGTCGTTTTTTAAAGCATAACTATTAAAGTCTTTTTTATTTTCATTTGAGTGTGACCTTTTGGCGGTGAATCCTATGCTAGGATTTGGCTAATATCCAGCCAGTTATCAGTAGACAATATATACGATTTCTGTCACCTACCTTGAGTGCAATTATAGGGGGCTATTTATAATCCTTTGATTATTTGTGTGTATTGAGTAGCTGCAAAGGCAAAGAAGATCTCATCTTGTATTGAACAGGGAATAGATGGAAGGGAAGTAAACATAATTATGCACCTTTATAAAGCATTAGTAAGACCCCACCTTGAATATGGAGTAGTTTGGGCACCACTCCATCAAAAATACATTATGGAACAAGGAAAAGTAGAAGAGAAGCGTCATCAAATTTATAAAGGGGGTGGAAATCTGACTTATGAGGCGAGGCTAGCTAAATTAGATTTGTACATTAGAAAAGAGGTATCTAAGAGGGGATATGATAACTATATCCAAATATATTCGGGGACAATACAAGGAGCTTTCAAAAGAATTATTCATCCCAAGGGCAGAACAAACAACACAGGGTCATACCTTAAGGTTGGAGGAAAGGGTTCTTTACAGTAAGGGCAGTTAAAATGTGGAATTCATTACCCATAGAGACTGTGATGGCAGATATAATAGATATCTTCAAAAAAAGTTGGACTTTTTTTGAAAGGAAAGATATACAGGGATAATAAGTAAAATGGGAAGGATGTTCAGAGAATAGGGAACCCGCACCCAAAAACAAGGAAGAAAGGAAAACAAATTAATCAGAATAAGTCATTTATTGTGAATCAGCAATAGAAACAGATACCATATACTGTGTATTCAAACACACAGGTCAGTAACGTGAACTCAGAAATCTACAAGGAGCACAGAAACTTGTATGACAAAAAGAGAGAATACTTAGCTGTGTAAAGAAAATACTATGCTAGGTTCAGATTCCATATACTGTAGATATACAACTTTGCAAACAGCACTACCAAACGACAATATATAGAGAAAATCCTAAGCATGTCGTGCAGGGGAAAAAAGGGGAATCCCTGTAAATTCCTATAAATACAATAAATACAGTGATGTTCCTCGCACTTTAAAAACTAAAATATACCGACTCTGTATTTAAGGTATTAAAGAATTTTTACTTAATTGAAATGTAAATACACAGAAACGGATACACCTCACATACAGATAGATCAAAAGACACAGCAGAGGTGAAAAAGTAATGATAATCCTAAAAATAAAAAAAGGGGGGGGGGGAGAGAAAGTAAAGTGCAACACAATCAAAAAGGGGAAAAAAAGGGAACGATAAAAAGGAAAAAAAAATTACAAAAAAAGGGGAGCAACGCCAACATTTCATGGCCCTTTCTTCTGGCCCATTCCTACGTTTATACGTCAAAAATAGAAAACGTAGTACTTCCCTTTGATGAGGATTTCATTAAAGCCCAACACGTCAAGGAGAAGATAGACTCAAATCAGGAAGACACGCATATGGAAGTCTAGGACTTCTGTGTAGTCATTCCTGAGAGTAGTAGCTGTAAAGGTTATCCGATGACATGCTGATCAAAACGTCCGTCCACCTCTGTGCTGTACAGAGTGCTTGTTATTATTGTTCCTTTTTTTGCTTTTTAATCTTTTTGTGATTTTCCTAGCCTATTGTATCTCTTCTTTTCACCAGCACCCCTTCTGTCCCCCCATTTTTTTACCATGCAGCCTTTTGTCTACATTTTACCTTTTCTTCATGTAACTGAGCTGTTTGTTTGTAAACACAGTATATGGTATCTGTTGATCCAGGGATGAATCTGATTGTGAATATTTGAGTCAGGGAGGAATTAATTTTTCCCGTTATGAGAGATCATTGGATGATATTTCACTGGGGTTTTTTGTTTGTCTTCTTTTGGATCGATATACTGTAAATACAAATATAGGATAAGTATCTGTAGTCTAAATTTAGCATAGGTTGAACATTTTATTTTACTCTTATCTACGTAATATGTAAGATAATTTATTAATGGACTTCTATACGAAAAAAAATATTTCAGAACAAAATTCAGAAACACTGCACTGGAAGGTTAAGAAAATGGATTTTATATATGTGTAGACATAATTATCATGAATTAATTTCATTTGTCCGACACTAGGAAAACATTTTCTTATATAAAAGGCTTACCGAGTCTTGTTTAACTACCCCTGATGAAGCTGGCAGGGAGGGGGGGGAGGGGCACGGCAGGGTGTTTTCTCGTGTGACCTCTGGTGTATGTAAAGCAGCAAGACCTCTTTGTTCCAGAGAGGAGGCAGTTTTTAATTCCACTACAAACCACAGTGTTTCAGGCCTTACAGCTACTTGGCCTGTATTCAGTCAAGGATGAACGAAGCACCTTCGCCTGAGGGACACCGATCTCTGGCATCTCAAAACTTTTATAATAAATTCACGTTTGCACCATGCTGGCCTCTTCTATTGAGACTTACTTTTCTGAAATTCAAAACACCATACAGGATGTGAAGATGTATTATATTTTACCGTTTTCTTATTCAGAATCATTTATTTTTGTTTTCCTTCATGACTGTTTGTGACTTATACATACATCGGGTCAGGTTAGGTTCTCCAGATCAATTTTATTTATCATTTGCTAGTGGAGATAGTGGACGCACTATCTTCATGTTGATGGTTTTCGTGATGTCTTAGCGTCTGTGTATATATTAAATTGAAAAAAACTGTTAAAGTGTATTGAAGGTATTTAAGTAAACCCTTCAAAAGTCTGGATCACAGAAACCTGATGCATCTGCGAGGGCGAAGTAAGAGACAACGGAGAAGCATGATGTAAGGAAGAGAAAGGAATTGGACAAACCTCATATTTCTGGTTGGCGAGTGGAGAAAGACACCTGAGAAACCTAATGCTTGTGGGGGGAAAGAAAGGAGAGGCCTCGTGTTTCTGGGCAGTGGGAGGAGAGAGGGATCAAAGAGATGTGATGCTTGGGGAGGTGAGAAATAAGGGCCCAGAAAAGCCTGATGTTTGAGGAGTGGGCTGGGGGAGAAATGGACCAGAGAAGCGTTGTTCTTTGGGGCTGCATTCCACATTCTCTGATGTGATGGGTGTCAAGATAGACCAGAACTTACCCAGGAATCAAAGCACCAAACAGGACAAAGCAGTTCAATAAAGAAATATTATTCCAGCCAGAGCCAGCAAGCATAGCACAAAAACACACAATCAAAGCTATACCCACAAACACAGAGCAAACGGGGGGAATCCTAGCTGGCTAGGTGCTGAGCACCACATTAAAGGCTTACATAGGGCCTGCTTCCACTCTCCGAAGGGGTAGGGACCATCCAGACCTTTCTGGTGCAAGTCGCGACAGAGCACTTTTAAATCTCCTGCTGAAAGTCCTGCTCTCCACTTTGCCGGCAAAGCTACAGTCCTGTAACACAATGTGAGTTCCAATTTCCCGCTTCCAAGGGCTCTCCGATCCTTCTTTAGGTGTATACATTTGGCCATGCTCAGTAGCACTCCTTTTGACATAAAATATAAAATATATAATATATATATATATAACCCTCCTTGAGAAAGGTTCTGTTCCGGAACCGAAACGTCGGGATTGGTTGTCTATCTACATATGCCTGATTACACACTTTTTATCTTCTGGATGTGAGTGCTGTCTCTTTTTGCCTATATATATATATGCAATACGATACCGTGTGAGGACGAATATCAGAGGCAGCACTCCAAATGGCTGTCAAACGAATATTGTATTAACAAGACATTTCCAACGTTTCGGTCCTTCGTGCGGGACCTTTCTCAAGGTGATGTGAATAAAGAGTGACTAAGAACACATATAAATACCCTCAAAACCCCTGACAAACAGGTGCAGCACATAATTATAATCAAACCATACATGGTATACATTATGAAAGACTCTCCCATATCTGGGAACCGCCCAGCGTTGACTGGAACGCAGGGATCCGCCCGTGTGATGAAACGCACTAACTGCGCATGCGCAGGTCAAGGGTGAAAGGTAAAAGCCTCCGGCGCGTGTATCAGAGCCAGAGAGGGCGCCTGCACTGAATGGAACGCAGCGCAAGCCATAGGAGGGCCAACTGCGCATGCGCCAACCACTGCTAGGTCAAAATAAATAAATAATAGGCGCGTCTGCAGGGAAACTGGTCTCTCGCGATCTTGGTGCAACTGCGCATGCGTGACGTTGCTAGTGTGCGATATGGGCTAAGGCAGCACAGTATGAATGGTTAGGCTGTAATGAAAACGAGCAGAGTAGGACAATAAGCCTCTGGCAGAATAAACACTGACCTGTGAATGTGCCTATCAATGCCTGCATATAATTAAAGGTGTGTGGAAACACATCAGTGACTAAATCACCATGTAAGCAGGGCATATCTACCTGAGAGTCATAAAACGTATGTATCAAAGAAAAGAGCATGTGGCACTATAATAAAACACCCACAATAATGGTGCAAGACAGTGAAAGACATACTGTGCAATGTGAACATTAGTGAAAAAGTGGTCTGGCAAAATAATATAATTAATCCATATTAGAACTGATAAACTGGCTGATGACACGGTAGTGAAGCCAAAACAACAGGGATGAGACACATCACACTGTAATGACTATGTATATTGACATTTGCATATATTATGAGAGCCTAGTCCACAAGATATAATTAAGGCAAAACTGTGATTCAAAAACATAGATACCGCAATGCTTTAGTAGGCCAATCCATTTGTCTCTACAGCAGTTATTGGAATACTGACTCATGGAGCCAAAAAGTACCTGTAGAAAATGTATTAGTTCATGGGTCATATATTTACCATGTTAAATTATGGTCTAGTAGGCAATGTCTGAACAATTATGAGTCAGGAAACGCTGTTAGGAACGGAGTGCCTATTGCTCTTTATCTTTTTGAGATATATATATATATATATATAAAATCAACACAACCAAAGAGAAAAGAAAAATATCCCACATATAGCACTCAAGCGTACAAAAAATATACACATTTATTATAAATCACATCACAAAGATAAAACATCCCTGAAATTAACCCTAAATAAGTATAACAGGAAAATACCCTATAATGAAGAAACAGCTTGGGCATGATAGGAAATTGAATCATAGCTGATATTCAATATATAATGATGGCAGGACAATAAAAACTGCCCTCCACCATCAGACCGGTCAGTCAGAGAAAATGTCCTACAGACAAGTAAATGCTATGAATAAAATATGCAGAGCAATTGAGCACATACCAAGAACACACAGAATCATGTATAAATAAGTACTGTGATGCAAAAGCAGATAGAGGGTGCTAAAGGTAGCAATAACACTCTATTCCTGGTGAATGCTAAGAGACAAGAAAGCTGCACAGCTTAAGATGCATCTGCCACGTAACAAGCAGAAAATGGGCAAAAATAAGTGTGCCAATACTTAGCTGTCAGTAAATGCTAAGCAGCCTAATTACAACAGCAACGCTGCTAGCAGAACCGCTCTTAAAGTCCATGTAAGGGTCTTGGTGATCCTTGGTAAGTCCAAATAGCACAGAAATCATGCCCAACAGCTGATCATCTAAACGGGTGGTTGCAGGGAGTACAAACAAGAGGAAAGCCCGACGTCCGTTTCGACCCCTTGACTTCATCCGGGGGCTTAATGATGAAGCGTGCATGGGGGGCTTAATGATGAAGCGTGCATGACGGGTATTTAAGTCGCTTCAACATTGACGTGATCCAATTAAAAAGCGAGCAACGGCGGGTTCCCGCAAAAGAAAAACACTCAAAGCAGCAGCCAACCAGTATGAGGAGGCAACGGGTAATAGGTGTCGTCATCAGCAGAGGAGTGTCAGCAATGTATGTTCCTCCTACTCTTAGACGCAAGCCAATAGGAACCAAGCAGGACTATCAGATGCAAAGTCGTAGCACCAGCGGGTTTCTGTCTGAAAGGCTGAAATTATACCAGACATAGAAAGAAAGAGATGATATTATACGAATAAGCAAATAATGCATCAAAAGCACAGTGCCTGAATATATACAAGTGCATACTTTTGACCTAAAAGAAATGTTGGTAGATCGAGACTCTTAAAGGCAGAAATATTTTAGGTGAAAATGAGTAGACAAATAGCACACACATGAGAATATTGTGTACAATCCAGTCAAACAAAATGTCTAAGGGACAGTATCGTATGGATGAACAGTAAATGTAGAAATCCCTACAAAAATTATTGCACCACCCCAAAACACCCACCAGACAAGCCTACTAACCTGTTATAGTACAGTAGATGTATAAAGAAATATGGATAAACCGCAGGGGGTGGACACAGAGTGCGAAAAATTACAGAAACATTGCATGCCCAGTATATTCGTTCATCCCCTGTGGGAGGAGATTGCCGAGTTTAAAAATCCATTGGCACTCTCGCTGCAATAGTAACCTCTCTATATCCCCCCCCCACATATCCCTAGGAACACATTATCTATTGCACAAGCCTTCAAAAGGCTAAAGTCAGAATTGTGTTTAGATCTGAAATGCCTAGCTACTGTTGTGTTTTCTACCCTTGGTATGGTCCTGCTTTGCATTTTTTATATTCTGGACATATTCAAGAACACGGAAGCGAAGCTCCCATGTCGTCATGCCTATATATATCAAGGGGCATGGACACGTGAGATAATAAACAACAGTCTTAGTTTTACACCCCAAAGCCATCCTTATTTTAAATGTATTATTCCTTGTGGAGTCATAGAATATTGACAAGCTGCACATGTACTGGCAAGCGGAGCAGGATTTACAAGCGGAGAAGCCATTCACTTGTTCTCTGTAGAGAACATTTGTAGGCCTGCTGACATTGTAGTGACTCCGAACAGTTTATCACTTAAATTCGGAGCTCTACAACTCACCACATTGACTTTTGAACCAAGAATCTTGCATAGGTCCGGATCTGATCGTAATAAGTGCCAGTGTTTCTATATAGCACCTCTAAATCCATTCCAATTTTTGTCATACGTTGCAATAAATCTGATGGCTTGTTATGTGGCATCTTTAAGCTGTGCAGCCTTCTTGTCTCTTAGCATTCACCAGGAATAGAGTGTTATTGCTACCTTTAGCACCCTCTATCTGCTTTTGCATCACAGTACTTATTTATACATGATTCTGTGTGTTCTTGGTATGTGCTCAATTGCTCTGCATATTTTATTCATAGCATTTACTTGTCTGTAGGACATTTTCTCTGACTGACCGGTCTGATGGTGGAGGGCAGTTTTTATTGCCCTGTCATCATTATATATTGAGTCTCAGCTATGATATAATTTCCTATCATGCCCAAGCTGTTTCTTCATTATAGGGTATTTTCCTGTTATAATTATTTAGGGTTAATTTCAGGGATTGTCTTATCTTGTGATGTGATTTATAATAAATTTGGATTTGGATATTTTTCATACGCTTGAGTGCTATATGTGGGATACTTTTCTTTTCTCTTTGGTTGTGTTGCTATTCATTTTAATACCCAGCACCGTCAAGTTATTACATTATAGCTTACTTTATTGACTTTAGCCACGTTTATTATTTTTAGTCTGTAGCAGGCATCTCTTTTTGTTTTCCATTATACTGTTAGCCCTTTAGTGGGGTCTCTTTTGCCTAGCACGAGTCATTAGTATTAGTTTCTCTCATGGATTTTTTAAGTTGCGAGCAGCGGTGGATTTTAAATGCGGATGATATATTTTCAGTTGCAAATACCACTGTGAGTAACGTTCAGGAATCTGTAGTCATCTCACAAAGTGACCAGATTAAAACACCCACATTTTTATTAGAAAAACATACCAAGACATGGTGGAATAGGACATCATTAGAACGTTATCTTGAGCAACATTAAATACCAAGGGGGCTCAGAATCCAGGTATTCCCGTCCTTTGAGTTTGGGAACGTAGATCTCAAGCTCAGGTGGAAGGAAACCCTGAATTCCTGTTCATCTGAGTTGATGCAAATTCTCATTGCAAATGATAGTGCTAATCTTTGCGAGTTAAATAGTCAAATAGACACCATTAAAACTAATCTGGATCAGACTGCAAATTCCAGGGTGAATCAAATTGAAAAGGAGTTTTTGAGCTACGAAGCGGATCTCATTCCTTTCAAGAAAAAGAAGTTCTCCAGGGACCTGACTGACTTCAGAAATAATAAAATATATAAATGAACTCAGGTGACAAACTCGCTATAAGAGGAAATTTACACAACTACCCACTAATCCATCAAATCTAGAATCAGGTTTTATGACATCAGATGTGGAATCTTCAGATAGTGAAGTGAGGGTACAGGACAATAGCGATTTGGATAGTTCCTCTTTTTTAGGTTTGGCCAATCGGCTAAAAAGAGACAAGACAAGGAGAGGTAAAGCGGGTCCTCAGAGACAGACAAGAAGGAACACATAATAAACAGCCAGAAGACAGGCAACAAAACATCACAGAAGAACTAGATGCTCTTAATATCATTCATTTGTCTGAAATTGCCCTGAGTGCGGACAAACAATCTGTATTAAAGTATGGTCTGTCCTCCTCACCTACATATTCAGTTGATACTTTGATTGGGTGAAAATGTTGAATTTGTTTTGTAGAAAGCTTTTACTCCATATATTCTTCACTAAAACATCACGGGATACAGATAACTCATTGGAATCCACTCAGATGTGGAATACACAGAAGTGCGCACTTATCAGTGATATGGAATCCAATTTTGGGGAGAAGATAGGTGGGCCTGCTGATAGTATTACTTCCACTGCTTTTTCCAAGCTTGCATATAAATCTGTATTTTGTCCCCTGCTACAGACTTCCTCGCATATAGAGGTTTGCTGATCTGGTCACCAAGACGTTTTCTGGTTTGCCCAGACTCCGCGGCCCCAGTAATCTGACGCATGGAGAATCTCGTGCCATTGATGAACTTAAAAACCTGATGGACTTGGAAATCAAGCCATCTGACAAAGGTGGGAATGTTGTCCTGTGGCCAAAGTCGTTATATGAGAGGGAGGCATTATGTCAACTTAAGGATGAAAACTGTTACAAAATACTCCCCATTGATTCCACCACTAAATTCAAACTTAGTCTTGTTAGTTTAATTGGTGAAGCAGTATCGCAGGGCGTCATTACCACCAAGCACAGTTTTGGCCTGATGTCCAAACATCCTGTAGTGCCCACATTTTATATGTTACCAAAAATTCACAAGGACCCCTCCCGCCCACCGGGGCATCCCATAGTGTCTGGCATAGGGTTGGGAGGGGTTGTGCGGGCCAATTTGCCATTTCCTTGATCACTTTTTGAGACCTTTTGTAGAGACCCTGCCATTTCATCTGAGGGACACTACGGATGTGCTCCTCAGATTGGACCAGGTTGCCCTGGACAGGGGGACCGTACTTGCTACCTGTGACGTGGAATCACTTTACACCAATATCCGTCACAGTGATGGTTTGCTGGCGGCTTGGTATTTCCTGTCCCGTGGCAACCTTGCCCGAGTTGGTAGATTTTCTTTTGGATTTGTTCAAATTTCTTTTGACACATAATTATTTTGTTTTTAAGTGTCAGTTTTATTTACAGATCAGGGGAACTGCAATGGGTGCGACATGTGCACCCTCCTATACCAATCTATTTCATGGACACTGGGAAAGGGAGGTGGTCTTTCAAGCTGATGTGAATCCTGGTATACAGCACGTCTTGCTATGGTTGAGGTTCATTGATGACATCCTCATCTTCTGGGATGATACTTCCCTGGATTTGGGGATGTTCATCGAGAACCTCAACCATAACCCCTTTAACATCAAACTCACTAGCGTTGCGAGTATGGAGTCTGTTGAGTTCCTGGATCTCAGGATCTCCCTTAATGAGGGATTTATTGAGACGGACATTTTCCGTAAAAGGACCGCGACTAATTCCATCCTTCACGCCTCTAGCGGTCATCTGGCCCACCAGATTAAGGAGGTACTGGTAGGAGAGTTCCTGAGACTCAAAAGGAACTGTTCTCTGCAAAATATCTATCTCTCAAGAGCTAATGAAATTACGTTGCAGTTTCAGAATCGGGGCACAGTAATACCATGCTGAGACGAGGCTGGAAGATCAGTGAGACCAGATCACGAACCTCTCTATTGGTTGCTGGGGTGGCGGACAGAACTAAAATCAGAACAAGTCATCAGGTTTATTGCACCATATGACAAAATTGGAACGGATATAGAGGTGCTATTAAGAAACACTGGCACTTATTACAACCAGATCCGGACCTATGGAAGATTCTTGGACCAAAACTCAACATTGTGAGTCGTAGAGCTCCGAATTTAAGTGATAAACTTGTTCGGAGTCACTACAATGTCAGCAGGCCTACAAATGTTCTCTCCAGAGAACAAGTGAATGGCTTCTTAACTTGTAAATCCTGCTCCGCTTGCCAGTACATGTGCAACACGTCAATATTCTATGACTCCACAAGGAATAATACATTTAAAATAAGGATGGCTTTGGTGTGTAGAACTAAGGCTGTTGTTTATAATCTCACGTGTCCATGCCCCTTGATTTAAAGGCATGACGACATGGGAGCTTTGCTTCCGTGTTCTTGAATATGTTCAGAATATAAAAAATGTGGAGCAGGACCATACCAAGGGGAGAAAACACACAACAGTAGCTAGGCATTTCAGATCTAAACACAATTCTGACTTTAGCCTTTTTGAAGATCATGTGTTCATAGGGATACGTGGGGGGGGGGGATATAGAGAGGTTACTATTGCAGCGAGAGTGCCGATGGATTTTTAAACTCGGCACTCTCCTCCCACAGGGGATGAACGAATATACTGGGCATGCAATGTTTCTGTAATATTTTGCACTCTGTCCACCCCTGCGGTTTATCCACATTTCTTTACACATATACTGTACTATAACCGGTTAGTAGGCTTGTCTGTCGGGTGTTTTGGGGTGGTGCAATAATATTTGTAGGGATTTCTAAATTTACTGTTCATCCATACTATACTGTCCCTTAGACATTTTATGTTTGATTGGATTGTACACAATATATATTCTCATGTGTGTGCTATTTGTCTACTCATTTTCACCTAAAATATTGCTGCCTTTAAGAGTCTCGATCTACCAACATTTCTTTTAGGTTAAAAGTACGCACTTGTATATATATTCAGGCACTGTGCTTTTGATGCATTATTTGCTTATTTGTATAATCTGATCTCTTTATGTCTATGTGTCTGGTATCATTTTAGCCTTTCAGGCAGAGACCTGCTTATGCGTCGAAGAGTGGGAGGAACATACATTTCTGACACTCCTCTACCGATGACAACACGTATTATCTGCTGCCTAATCATGCTGCCTTTCAGAGACCCGTTGGTGCTATGACTGTGCATCTGATAGTCCGGCTTGGCTCCTATTGTCTTGCTTCTAAGAGTGGGAGGAACATACATTTCTGACACTCCTTTGCTGATGACGACACCTATTACCAGTTGCCTCCTCATGCTGGTTGGCTGCTGCTTTGAGTGTTTCGTTCGCCGGAACCCGCCGTTGCTCGCTTTTTAATTGGATCACGTCAATGTTGAAGTGACTTAAATACCCATCATGCAAGCTTCATCATTAAGCCCCCGGACGAAGCCAAGGGGTGAAACGTACGTCGGGGCTTTCCTCTTGTTTGTGCAGATGCAACCACCCGTTAAATGATCAGCTGTTGGGCATTATTTCTGTGCTATTTGGACTTACCAAGGATCACCAAGACCCTTACATGGACTTTGTTAAGAGCGGTTCTGCTAGCAGCTTTGCTGTTGTTATTAGGCTGCTTAGCATTTACTGACAGCTAAGTATTGACGAACGAAAAGGAAAAAAGGGGGAGCAAAGGATTAGATGGACCTATATTAACATTACTAAGATGACTTCATAGCATATCTAGCTGTTTAATAAAGGTGGGGTGACGAAATGACAGTATATGGTAATCCAATACTCACACGGCCCTGTGTGAGCACATATGTGTAAGGGTATCTTGTTCCTGGTATCCACTTCTTAGCCCAAATGTTGTTCAGATGGAAGGGGGGGGTTTAGAAAAAATAATAATATACTACTTACACGGCCATGTGTAAGCTCAATCCTGGGAGAGAATAATGTGGGGTTGTCTGATGGACCCGTCCGTGGTACTTCCCGTGGCAACGTATAATCAGCTGCTTGCGGGCAAAGTGATTGCTGGCGGTTCCCCTTCCCTCACACGTTCCAATCCTCCCCCCTCCCCGATTCAGGAAACGGGGATGCGTGGGGTAAAATGATAGCAGGGCGTCAGTTACAGTCTTCAATTAAATGAGCGTTTTATTAAACATTTAAACAGAACAAAAGACTCACAGAATAATGTTTAGAGCACCCCGTGGCACTCCGATCAGCGTGGCTGCAGGTCGCCTTCCAGCTGCGCTGTCTTCCGTATCCGGATTCAGAAGTGATGGAAACTTCTGACGCGGCTGTGACTGCAGTCTGCTTCCACTTGCTACGGATGCCTCCAACGTCCAAAATGATGTGGTGAATTAGAGCAACGCGTTTCGCCGTTCTCGACGGCTTCCTCAGGCTCAAAATGTAAAATGGTGGGGGTCTTCTTAACTTATATAGACCCCATTAATCATACATATTGGTTAAACATGGTCAGTTAATTGTTATCTGCCTTAAAGGGATATACCCCCATTGTGGTTGTGGTATCTAATTCATATGCAGGGCTGCTATAGTGTGTTGTAGAAAACATTATGAAAAAACATTAAAAATGGAGACTTGCTGACTTAATCAAATGTGATAATGATGTGCAACAATGAATATAGGTAAAAACAATACAAATATAAAATACTCTTAAAAGCATCCTAGCAATCACTAAAAATACAGTTAATTCTAGGGCATTCTTCTTTCACAAGTTAAAATTCAATTACATTACAAATTTTATTACATTACAATGTAACTTAAAAAATGCATACTGCTATTATCGGAAAAATTGGTAGAAAATAAATTTCCACGTCGAAGTTAAAAAACTCATACTATTCAATAAATCCTTAAAATATGTGTAACTATTATGTTAAAAATTAAGTTGCGATGATAAGTATAAATGAACCTAAAAATAATGGTGTTTATGCTCAAATTCATATTTTCCACTTTAAAATGAATATGGACCTGAATTTAGTGGTCAATGCAATTTATACACAGTAGATGGTAATCCGTGTATCTATAATCAAGGGGAACCGCCAGCAATCACTTTGCCCGCAAGCAGCTGATTATACGTTGCCACGGGAAGTACCACGGACGGGTCCATCAGACAACCCCACATTATTCTCTCCCAGGATTGAGCTTACACATGGCCGTGTAAGTAGTATATTATTATTTTTTCTAAACCCCCCCCTTCCATCTGAACAACATTTGGGCTAAGAAGTGGATACCAGGAACAAGATACCCTTACACATATGTGCTCACACAGGGCCGTGTGAGTATTGGATTACCATATACTGTCATTTCGTCACCCCACCTTTATTAAACAGCTAGATATGCTATGAAGTCATCTTAGTAATGTTAATATAGGTCCATCTAATCCTTTGCTCCCCCTTTTTTCCTTTTCGTTCTCCTATACCTTGAGGGTTTGGATACCCCTCTCTGGGGTCGAGCAGAGGAATTCATCGCAAGCCACGGATTGCACTGTGAAAGACTACATCCATTGGTTTTGGGATAAGTATTTCACTTTATTCTCTACCCTGTACTAATACCTTAAGGTAAGCGCCCGGTTTTTTTCCTGCATTTCAGCTAAGTATTGACACTTACTTTTGCCCATTTTCTGCTTGTTACATGGCAGATGCATCTTTAAGCTGTGCAGCTTTCTTGTCTCTTAGCATTCACCAGGAATAGAGTGTTATTGCTACCTTTAGCACCCTCTATCTTCTTTTGCATCACAGTATTTATTATACATGATTCTGTGCGTTCTTGGTATGTGCTCATTTGTAACAACAAAAACACATAGAAGTTCCTCCTTGAATGCACTCAGAAAGGTAAATGAGGATGATATGGTAAATATAGTTAAAAACCTTTTAATCACATAAGTAGTAAAACATGTTTGTATAGAGGGGGATGGTAAAAATTCCAAGGCCAATCCCTACTAACAGACCAAGAGAATCTTCCAAAATATACACATGGAAGATAGTGTAAATGACAGTACATCACCTAGATGTGGATACATAGACTGCAGGAGTCACCATGTACATCCTCAGACTTGGAAACCTGTCCTGTCCACAGTGTTCCTATTTACAAAAAACCGTCAACCTCAAGAATTGAGGCTGATGGTACAGAATCTGAGGGGGTGATAAAGGAGCAGTCAATGCGGTAATGAAGTATACCTACAGAATGTCAGTGACCCACATGAAGGTATAATGTATATCAACTCCAGAACAGGATGAAATCAAAATAACATGAGGAAAAAGTAACATATAGTGAGAACAACAAAAAACCCACACAAAAAAAACCACTAGCTACGTGGCTTAGTGGTATAAAACTCTGCGAAAGGGCATGCACAAAGTGTGCTCTGCTAATGCCCAGAGGCACGGTTCTGTGACCGTATCCAGTTATAGCCTCATATACTAAATAGGACAGTCAGGCGCAGAGATGCATATATGGAGTCTCATAAATAGAACAGTGGTATAAAACTCTGCGAAAGGGCATGCACAAAGTGTGCTCTGCTAATGCCCAGAGGCACGGCTCTGTGACCGTATCCAGTTATAGCCTCATATACTAAATAGGACAGTCAGGCGCAGAGATGCATATATGGAGTCTCATAAATAGAACCCACTGACTCTAATGGCAGAAAATCCCCCTTAGGTCACAATAAAGCATGTAGTTCATGAAGTGTACTCTGTACTTTTAGAAACACAGTTGTAATGTCGCCATGTATATAAACCCCCAAGTCAGGTATACGGCGGGGGCCCTAAATAAGGTAATGGCTATATGGGTGATATCTTATCCCAAATTGACAGGACACTGTTGTCATACAAGCCCGTCTGGACGCACAGCTGAGTAGTGTACAGCAATAGTATACAGCAACAGGGTGCAGTCACCTTTAACTGTTGCGTCTAATTGGAAAATTGTATACTTAGCTCAGCACATGCTGTGTAGGTCCGATGCGTGGGGGCAGGGTGCCTACATGGAGGATACCGGAGTAAAGAGTCAGCGGCTGTATATGCAGCTGTTCGGAGATCCCATAGCGCTTGTGGAAGGCATCCACTCAGTATGATGACGTCATGACGTTCCGGTCACCTGACGCACGTTTCGCGCATGAGCGCGCTTTTTCAAAGGTATGTGCACGCAGTGAGCGTGCATGTTATATAGCTCTTGGCTGCCATAGCAACCTTAAGGGGGGGAGTGTCTACCCCGAGCTGCTTGCTGATCTACCTATCGCATTGCCTAGAACCTTGGCATGAGAATGGTGTCAGTGAAACCCTAACTAGCATATTGATGTGTAACTGTGACCCGAAGTGGGGATTAACCAGTGATTGGCAGAGAAATTACACTAAGTAACTGATCACTACATATGAGTTTGACACAGTTACATTATTAGCAAAAGTGCAGAGATGCATCTAGGAAAAGGCACAGAAGGTAAATTAATGTAAATTAATGATGTCCAGTGGAGAATGGTTTGGCCCTAGTTGTTATAAAAATATCATTTGGTCGTCAAAGGGTTAAAATAAGTTGCCATACTGTGGTCCCTTATATTGTGGTGAGTGTGAATAGTATACCCTACGAATGGTCGATATTGGATAGGAGGTAAGGTAAAATTAAAGAGAGAATCCTCCGGGGGCACAATGTATTGAAAACAATCAGTAGATCAAATAAACGGAGAAAACAAAAATTCCTCGTTTAGTCCCTTAGGGGCCAGAGTGCCCAGGGTGTAAATCCACCGGGATTCACGCTTCAAAATCTCAATGTCCCAGTCCCCCCCTCTACTGTGATTAGACACTGCCTCAATACCCACAAACTTAAGAACCGTGGATTCTCCATAGTGTCGGTTGTGGACGTGGTTCGCTACAGGGGTGTCGCGATGATTGCGAATATCACCAAGGTGCTCGAGGATTCTGTGCCTAAACTGTCGCTTGGTCTTACCAATATATTTTTTGTTGCAGGCACATATGATTTGGTACACCACGCCCATGGTTTTGCAATTGATAAACTGACGAATATTGAAACTGTGTGTGTCATCCCAGTTGTAAAAAATCTTCGTGGGCATACAGGAGGGACAAGCTCTGCATTTATGGCACTTGTAGAAGCCTACTGATCTATTGGCTAGCCACGTACCTGTGGGCGGTTTCTGGTAGTGGCTATGTACCAGTAGATCCCGAAGACTAGTAGCTCTTCTACTCACCACGGACGGCCTCTCGCTCAAGACCTCTTTTAGGTCCACATCCTCACGCAATACATGCCAGTGTGTATTAAGTATATTGGTTAGTTCTGGCCATTGGTTGTTGAACCTACCAATGAAACGTATTACTTGTTTATTGTTGTGCGAGGTTACCCTTTCTTCAAGCAGGATGTTCCTGTCGGTCAGTCTCGCTCTTTGGTAAGCTTTTTTAATGACCCTGTTGCTGTACCCCCTTTCCTGAAATCTCAGTTTCATCGCTACAGCTTGTCTCTCGAAGTCTACATCGGATGAACAGTTCCTCCTCAGGCGTAAGA
This sequence comes from Ascaphus truei, assembly GCF_040206685.1. Taxonomy (NCBI): domain Eukaryota; kingdom Metazoa; phylum Chordata; class Amphibia; order Anura; family Ascaphidae; genus Ascaphus; species Ascaphus truei. The sequence continues at coordinate 139,540,661 of NC_134484.1, forward strand.
ACTGTCCGGTTGGTATACCCCTTATCAGATGTTTCGGGTGATGACTATCAGCTCTGAGGAGGCTGTTCGTCGCGGTGGACTTCCGATAGAGGGACGTAGATAAAGTCCCCTGTGTAGTTTTGGAAATCAGAAGATCGAGGAACGTAATGTTCATCTGATCAACCTCAGAGGTAAGTCTGAGGTTGAGGGGATTGTCATTGAGCTCTCCAATGAACTCATCAAAGAGTGTCTTGGTGCCCTGCCAAAGAGCAAAAATATCGTCGATATATCTTATCCATAGAAGGATATGAGAGGTATACCGGCGATAACGCTCTTGGAATACCACCTCCGCCTCCCACCAGCCCAGATAGAGATTGGCATAGGTGGGGGCGCAGGTGGTCCCCATGGCTGTGCCACGGAGTTGCTGGTAAAGTTTACCGTCGAAGGTGAACACGTTATGCATAAGAATAAATCTCAGTAAGTCTAGTACCAGTGTGTTATGGTTACTGAATTCAACTGGCCTTTGATTGAGATAATATTCTACAGCCTGGATGCCTCTCTCATGTATTATGGAAGTATACAGAGATTCTACATCCAGGCTGATAAGCAACGTGTCCTCCCCAACCGACAAATCCCTTAATTTGTTAAGAGCATCCTTTGTGTCCCTCAGATAGGAGGGTAATGTGACCACAAAAGGACGGAGCACTTTATCGACGTAGATACTGCTTTGTTCGGTAATGTTCGAGATCCCCGATACTATGGGGCGTCCAGGTGGTGCTACCAGGCTTTTGTGCACCTTGGGTAAGGAGTAGAAAGTGGCCATCCTCGGGTTCTTATTGAGGAGTGCCAAACTTTCTTTGTGGGAAAGAGCCTTAGTCTGTATACCCATATCAAGGATAAGTTTAAGGTCACGTAAGTACAGGTTGGTGGGATCAGATCTCAGAATCGCATAGCAGTCGCGATCAGATAAAAGACGCAGATTCTCCTTTACATAGTCTGTGGAATTAACTATCACGATATTACCCCCTTTATCCGAGGGTTTAATCGTGATGGTCAAGTTTTGCTTAAGTTCTAGCAGAGACTGCCTCTCTGAACAGGTCAAGTTAGTATGGGAGGGTCTAGGCTTAAGATGTTCAATGTCTGCTGTAACTAGACCGATAAAAGTTGCAACATTGTGGCAGGTCTCAAGTGCCGGTGTGAACCTAGATTTTGGTTTCAAGGTAGTGAATGGTCCTTCACCCGGTGTCCTAAGTGATTCCTCCTCCAATGATGCTAAATTATTAATAGCTTCGAGATAATCATCATCAAAGTCTTCTTGACCTATTGCCCTCAGTTGGTTCTGGGCCCTCCTTTTAAAGAATTTGTGCAATAGTAATTTGCGACCGAATAAATACGTGTCCTTAATCCAGTCAAATCTGGAAAAGTCCTCACTGGGAGAAAATGACAGTCCCTTTTGTAGGACAGCCATCTGATCCCTGCTAAGGGTCACATCAGACAGGTTGATCACCTGGCTAAAGTCGTCAGTGTCAGTTATTGGCGGCGGTTGCGTGATCGTCGTTTTGGTCTCCCCCTGTACCCCCAGGTGTCTCTGTCTCGCAGCCCACCCCATCTGGCCTCTTCGGGTCTTACTCGTTCGGGGGGCGGCTGGTGACGGGGGTCTTGGTCTAAAAAACCAACCCTAGAAGTGTCTACCAGTCCCAGTTCTCTCCTTTCCCCACCGTCACTCTCCTCATTGGAGGTATCCCAGTCAGTCGAAGACTCTGGGTGACGGAAGCGGACTTTTTTGGTGTCCTTTTTCTGTTTGTAAATTTTACCTTCTTTAAAATCTTTTGTATCGCGAATAAATTTGCGCTGTTTCCTTTCTTTAAGTTCGCGTGTAAATCTGCCTATGGTCTCTTCAAGTCTATTTTCTAAGCTAATAAACTCGGAGTTACCACGCCATTTCTCTGCGTCATTACGCTGCTCTGCCAATTCACTGTTCACAGTCACTAATGTACCAGTGTCTGTTTCAACTAGTAATTTCATAAGGGAGGCGGAACATTTGCCTAGAATTTGGTTCCACTTAACTAGGAATTCAGGGTCTGAGTGTGGGGTAGAGGGAGGCAGATCCACTCTTAATCCCCTAGGAATAAGTTCAGTGGATATATACTTTTCTAAGCTCGCTATCTCCCACCATAATTTAGCTCGCCGTTTGTAGATTTTCTCTAGGCCAGAGAAGTAGGTGTTAATACTGGTCACCCCAGTGTCAGTTATATCCCCGTCAAGTGAGAAGACGTTATCTGCCTCTGACTTCCATGCGGTAAAGTCAGGCAGCTGCGATAGAAAACCAGCCATTTATAATATATCGAAAATGGTGTGATACCTGCTAGTGTGTATGCGAGCTGGGAGCAAGAATGGACATACGTCCACAGGTGTATACTAGTAAATCAGGTAGTGGGAAAGAGGGGGAGGGGGAAGGGGAAGGGTGGCTCCCGCATCAGCACAATCATGCATAGAGTAATGTAGAGTAAAGTACAACCAAAATCAGGTGCATAGAGGATAGAGACTGTAGTAACAACAAAAACACATAGAAGTTCCTCCTTGAATGCACTCAGAAAGGTAAATGAGGATGATATGGTAAATATAGTTAAAAACCTTTTAATCACATAAGTAGTAAAACATGTTTGTATAGAGGGGGATGGTAAAAATTCCAAGGCCAATCCCTACTAACAGACCAAGAGAATCTTCCAAAATATACACATGGAAGATAGTGTAAATGACAGTACATCACCTAGATGTGGATACATAGACTGCAGGAGTCACCATGTACATCCTCAGACTTGGAAACCTGTCCTGTCCACAGTGTTCCTATTTACAAAAAACCGTCAACCTCAAGAATTGAGGCTGATGGTACAGAATCTGAGGGGGTGATAAAGGAGCAGTCAATGCGGTAATGAAGTATACCTACAGAATGTCAGTGACCCACATGAAGGTATAATGTATATCAACTCCAGAACAGGATGAAATCAAAATAACATGAGGAAAAAGTAACATATAGTGAGAACAACAAAAAAACCCACACAAAAAAAACCACTAGCTACGTGGCTTAGTGGTATAAAACTCTGCGAAAGGGCATGCACAAAGTGTGCTCTGCTAATGCCCAGAGGCACGGTTCTGTGACCGTATCCAGTTATAGCCTCATATACTAAATAGGACAGTCAGGCGCAGAGATGCATATATGGAGTCTCATAAATAGAACAGTGGTATAAAACTCTGCGAAAGGGCATGCACAAAGTGTGCTCTGCTAATGCCCAGAGGCACGGCTCTGTGACCGTATCCAGTTATAGCCTCATATACTAAATAGGACAGTCAGGCGCAGAGATGCATATATGGAGTCTCATAAATAGAACCCACTGACTCTAATGGCAGAAAATCCCCCTTAGGTCACAATAAAGCATGTAGTTCATGAAGTGTACTCTGTACTTTTAGAAACACAGTTGTAATGTCGCCATGTATATAAACCCCCAAGTCAGGTATACGGCGGGGGCCCTAAATAAGGTAATGGCTATATGGGTGATATCTTATCCCAAATTGACAGGACACTGTTGTCATACAAGCCCGTCTGGACGCACAGCTGAGTAGTGTACAGCAATAGTATACAGCAACAGGGTGCAGTCACCTTTAACTGTTGCGTCTAATTGGAAAATTGTATACTTAGCTCAGCACATGCTGTGTAGGTCCGATGCGTGGGGGCAGGGTGCCTGCATGGAGGATACCGGAGTAAAGAGTCAGCGGCTGTATATGCAGCTGTTCGGAGATCCCATAGCGCTTGTGGAAGGCATCCACTCAGTATGATGACGTCATGACGTTCCGGTCACCTGACGCACGTTTCGCGCATGAGCGCGCTTTTTCAAAGGTATGTGCACGCAGTGGGCGTGCATGTTATATAGCTCTTGGCTGCCATAGCAACCTTAAGGGGGGGAGTGTCTACCCCGAGCTGCTTGCTGATCTACCTATCGCATTGCCTAGAACCTTGGCATGAGAATGGTGTCAGTGAAACCCTAACTAGCATATTGATGTGTAACTGTGACCCGAAGTGGGGATTAACCAGTGATTGGCAGAGAAATTACACTAAGTAACTGATCACTACATATGAGTTTGACACAGTTACATTATTAGCAAAAGTGCAGAGATGCATCTAGGAAAAGGCACAGAAGGTAAATTAATGTAAATTAATGATGTCCAGTGGAGAATGGTTTGGCCCTAGTTGTTATAAAAATATCATTTGGTCGTCAAAGGGTTAAAATAAGTTGCCATACTGTGGTCCCTTATATTGTGGTGAGTGTGAATAGTATACCCTACGAATGGTCGATATTGGATAGGAGGTAAGGTAAAATTAAAGAGAGAATCCTCCGGGGGCACAATGTATTGAAAACAATCAGTAGATCAAATAAACGGAGAAAACAAAAATTCCTCGTTTAGTCCCTTAGGGGCCAGAGTGCCCAGGGTGTAAATCCACCGGGATTCACGCTTCAAAATCTCAATGTCCCAGTCCCCCCCTCTACTGTGATTAGACACTGCCTCAATACCCACAAACTTAAGAACCGTGGATTCTCCATAGTGTCGGTTGTGGACGTGGTTCGCTACAGGGGTGTCGCGATGATTGCGAATATCACCAAGGTGCTCGAGGATTCTGTGCCTAAACTGTCGCTTGGTCTTACCAATATATTTTTTGTTGCAGGCACATATGATTTGGTACACCACGCCCATGGTTTTGCAATTGATAAACTGACGAATATTGAAACTGTGTGTGTCATCCCAGTTGTAAAAAATCTTCGTGGGCATACAGGAGGGACAAGCTCTGCATTTATGGCACTTGTAGAAGCCTACTGATCTATTGGCTAGCCACGTACCTGTGGGCGGTTTCTGGTAGTGGCTATGTACCAGTAGATCCCGAAGACTAGTAGCTCTTCTACTCACCACGGACGGCCTCTCGCTCAAGACCTCTTTTAGGTCCACATCCTCACGCAATACATGCCAGTGTGTATTAAGTATATTGGTTAGTTCTGGCCATTGGTTGTTGAACCTACCAATGAAACGTATTACTTGTTTATTGTTGTGCGAGGTTACCCTTTCTTCAAGCAGGATGTTCCTGTCGGTCAGTCTCGCTCTTTGGTAAGCTTTTTTAATGACCCTGTTGCTGTACCCCCTTTCCTGAAATCTCAGTTTCATCGCTACAGCTTGTCTCTCGAAGTCTACATCGGATGAACAGTTCCTCCTCAGGCGTAAGAACTGTCCGGTTGGTATACCCCTTATCAGATGTTTCGGGTGATGACTATCAGCTCTGAGGAGGCTGTTCGTCGCGGTGGACTTCCGATAGAGGGACGTAGATAAAGTCCCCTGTGTAGTTTTGGAAATCAGAAGATCGAGGAACGTAATGTTCATCTGATCAACCTCAGAGGTAAGTCTGAGGTTGAGGGGATTGTCATTGAGCTCTCCAATGAACTCATCAAAGAGTGTCTTGGTGCCCTGCCAAAGAGCAAAAATATCGTCGATATATCTTATCCATAGAAGGATATGAGAGGTATACCGGCGATAACGCTCTTGGAATACCACCTCCGCCTCCCACCAGCCCAGATAGAGATTGGCATAGGTGGGGGCGCAGGTGGTCCCCATGGCTGTGCCACGGAGTTGCTGGTAAAGTTTACCGTCGAAGGTGAACACGTTATGCATAAGAATAAATCTCAGTAAGTCTAGTACCAGTGTGTTATGGTTACTGAATTCAACTGGCCTTTGAGTGAGATAATATTCTACAGCCTGGATGCCTCTCTCATGTATTATGGAAGTATACAGAGATTCTACATCCAGGCTGATAAGCAACGTGTCCTCCCCAACCGACAAATCCCTTAATTTGTTAAGAGCATCCTTTGTGTCCCTCAGATAGGAGGGTAATGTGACCACAAAAGGACGGAGCACTTTATCGACGTAGATACTGCTTTGTTCGGTAATGTTCGAGATCCCCGATACTATGGGGCGTCCAGGTGGTGCTACCAGGCTTTTGTGCACCTTGGGTAAGGAGTAGAAAGTGGCCATCCTCGGGTTTTTTTTTTTTTTTTTTGTGTGGGTTTTTTTTTGTTGTTCTCACTATATGTTACTTTTTCCTCATGTTATTTTGATTTCATCCTGTTCTGGAGTTGATATACATTATACCTTCATGTGGGTCACTGACATTCTGTAGGTATACTTCATTACCGCATTGACTGCTCCTTTATCACCCCCTCAGATTCTGTACCATCAGCCTCAATTCTTGAGGTTGACGGTTTTTTGTAAATAGGAACACTGTGGACAGGACAGGTTTCCAAGTCTGAGGATGTACATGGTGACTCCTGCAGTCTATGTATCCACATATAGGTGATGTACTGTCATTTACACTATCTTCCATGTGTATATTTTGGAAGATTCTCTTGGTCTGTTAGTAGGGATTGGCCTTGGAATTTTTACCATCCCCCTCTATACAAACATGTTTTACTACTTATGTGATTAAAAGGTTTTTAACTATATTTACCATATCATCCTCATTTACCTTTCTGAGTGCATTCAAGGAGGAACTTCTATGTGTTTTTGTTGTTACTACAGTCTCTATCCTCTTTTGCACCTGATTTTGGTTGTACTTTACTCTACATTACTCTATGCATGATTGTGCTGATGCGGGAGCCACCCTTCCCCTTCCCCCTCCCCCTCTTTCCCACTACCTGATTTACTATGTGCTCATTTGCTCTGCATATTTTATTCATATCATTTACTTGTCTGTAGGACATTTTCCATGACCGGCCGGTCTGATGGTGGAGGGCAGTTTTTATTGCCCTGTCATCATTATATATTGAATCCCAGCTATGATTCAATTTCCTATCATGCGCATAGCTGTTTCTTCATTATAGGGTATTTTGCTGTTATATTTATTTAGGGTTCATTTCATGGATTGTTTTATCTTTATGTGATTTATAATAAATTTGTACATTTTTGGTATGCTTGAGTGCTATATGTGGGATACTTTTCTTTTCTCTTTGGTTGTGTTGCTATTCCTTTTATACCCAGCATCGTCAATAGTTATTACATTATATATATATTTATTATCCCCCCCCCCCCCTAAGTGGCAGGGCATGTGTGTGCCTGCAGTGGGGAGGAGTTCCCTTATGGGCTGGCAATCAGAGTCTGTATAAGTACGCGTGAGTGACCTCACATGTGACCTCCTGACGAAGCACGTGGTTGCAAAACGCGTAGAGGTCACGTGAGGTCACCATACGCGTCTGCTGTTTGGCTGGGGTGGACCCTTGTCCTGGTGGCTCCTGCTGTGCTGTGATCTCCGCCGCTGGTGCAGTCCAGACCTTTGGCATCAGTGAGCGGCTCCAACTTGCGCTCTTTGGTAAGTGCCCGTCACCTCCTACCCCCCCCTACCCCCCCCCCCCCCAGGTTTCTTTTTTGTGTAGTACTCAGGGCAGTTGTGACCAGAGTGTCTCTCTGTGTATGTATCTGCTATGTACCTTTTGGCTGTTTTTACCATTCACAGCGGTTTACGAACCGTCTGTGGTGAGGTGTTGTGGTCCATTAGAACCCCAATTTTAACTATTGTATGTCTATTTCTATGAATAAATAATTGTTTTTTACACCTATTAGGTGTTATGTGATCTTTTGATAGGTCACAGGTACTCATAATATGTATATAACGCTATGAGTAGAGCACTGCTCATTATCACTCTTGGATTTAACCCCCGGTGTGCTCTGTGCGCTTTCTGTTGTTTGTTATTACATTATAGCTTACTTTATTGACTTTAGCCACGTTCATTATTTTTAGACTGTAGCAGGCAATATATATATATATATATATATATATATATATATATATATATATATATATATTTTGTGGTGGGTTCTGGGGTTAGAGCTTGCTGGGATTGTGTCTGTTAATTTCAATTTTCAACTGGTATCAGTAGTTGGAGCTTAGTAGCCCCACCCCCCTTAAACTAGTAGCTTTTTTCATGTTGCTGTATGATCAGCACTACGGTCATTCTCCCTCCAACAGAGGTAAAAGAGAAGGTTCACAGTTTAGTGTTAGGATCTGCAAATTTGGATATGCCTTGACGTGGCTTATAACACTTTGCCCAAAGGGTTTAACTAAATGACCCTTACTCATGAGAATATTATTTAATTTTTTAACTATATACTATTTACTATATATTTAGTCACATTGGATGTAGCATTGGGCTTTTCTGTCTTTTGTTGTATAACTCTAGAAGATTGAAGTTAATTAAACACCCTGCATAAAATACAAGGACTTTGAGTGGATGTTTTTTATTGATTTTATAAAACAAACATTTGTTTTGCTACATTGTTTGAGATATTTTATAAGGAGTTTCTTATCATTTACATGTTGGCACACGTAGAAAGAACAATAGACAGGGGCATAGCTATAGCCCGGGCAAAAGCCACACTCTTGGGGGCGAGCTATCTATGGTAACCAATCCTACTGCGCATGCGTGAACAGTGTTTGCTGACCGCGTGTGCAGCAAGTGCCGGTCGCGCACGATCAACCAACGCAATAAAGAAAATTTGCCCGGCCATGTTTTGCTACACCACTCACAATACAACTAGGTTCATTCAACTTGATTGTTTAAAACCAATGAGTTTTTTACCCACCAAGTACACATATAATACACCAGTTAGTCACCTTTTTTTCCATCCTTGTCACTGCCTTTTCCCACCCTTTTCCCCTTTCACCGGAGAAAATTGCACCACAAGACCTTTTTTCTTTGACATACAAAGGACTTGGAAAATCCTTTAATCCGTGAGCAGAATTTTTCAGGACCCTCACAAGATTGTTGTGCATCCACAATTTTTACATAGTCATTTTATTATTTGATTGCATTTGCACTTATACATTATACACAATTTTGAGACATTCACCTAATATTGTTAGCACTTTTCTTTCCTCCTTTTCCGGGTTATAATTGAAGTCTAATTCAAACCATAACTACGGATGCGCGTGTATAGTATTCTGGATGCGCTACTGCACATCCATAGTTAAGGTTTGATTGAGACTTCCATTATAACTCCCCTTTTACAGTTGCTCGTAACGCTCTCAAAAATGGATCGCAGATTGGTAAGGTGTATGTTTGTGGAAAGTTTGAGCACAATCCGTTCAGTAATTTGAATTACAGGGGAGACAATTAGGTGTGTTAACTTTGTAGCCTATATCTCAAGACGGATTGGTGGATGTTATGAGTAACTGAAAAATTAGGGTTATATTGGAAGTCTCGATCAAACTTAACTATGGATGAACCATAATATATACACACTACATTTAGAGAGACACACTTTATACAGGCATACCCCGCATTAACGTACGCAATGGGACCGGAGCATGTATGTAAAGTGAAAATGTACTTAAAGTGAAGCACTACCTTTTATCCACTTATCAATGCATGTACTGCAATTGTCATATACGTGCATAACTGATGTAAATAACGCATTTGTAACAGGCTCTATAGTCTCCCCGCTTGTGCACAGCTTCGGTAAAGGTAGGGAGCTGGTATTGCTGTTCAGGACGTGCTGACAGGCGCATGCGTGAGCTGCCGTTTGCCTATTGGGCGATATGTCCTTACTTGCGAGTGTACTTAAAGTGAGTGTCCTTAAACCAGGGTATGCCTGTATACTGTATTATAAATTAATATTCATACAGTATAAACATCCATTTTTCAGGTATCTCCATGTTTTACAAATGTTTTGTAAATGTTTCTCCGATTTCAATGTGGCAGAAGAATTTAATAAAGGCTGCAGTATGTATTATTGTGTGTTGATGGTTAGAATTGCTGTGCACTTCAAATGTTTCAACATTGTACAGTATTTGTAAATAAATGTTTTTGTACTGACTCCACCAATAAAAGAACATGTTGAATTGCCTCACATTGTTTCCATTTGCTCCTCTGACAGTGTAACAAATGCGAGGCTTGCTGCACTGTTTTTTTACTGCCTGACCGCAAAGCCGCAAGATCGGCAACATTGTAAAAAAAGAGCAATGAGCGCGATATTGGCGTGGGAACTAGGTCAATTGGCGTGGGAACTTCTGTTCCAGGGCACCTAGAAATAAAGAAAGGGTCACGCCGGCGAGGAGGGTCCTACCAATGAGCATAATGGCGGAGAAAGCTTTGTCAGAATGAGCAGAAACCTGGAACCCACAACTCCGTTTCTGTTCAACCTAGAGGGCTCAGATTTGGTCACCATGTAGTCCTAGTTGCGACAGGATTGCATGGCAAATTGCGACCCTCTCGTGGCAGCAGAACGGAGTCAGGGTAATGTTAAAGTTCAGGTTTCTGCCATTGACTTCCATGCCAGAAAAAAAGCCACTTTGGTAATGTGCTTTTAAACTGTCTTTTGGTATCTCCGGTTCCGGGGGTCGTGCAAAGCTGATATTTTGCCACTATGGCAAGGGTCCTTCCGCATGAGGACCAGGCGAATTTCAACCCGCTCAGACCCACAGAACGGGTTATTTTAAATTATATTCGCGCAATTGGCGTGGGAACTACTTAGGGCCTCAGTCAAGTTCACGGACAATTGGCTTGGGAACTTCTGTTCTAGGGCACCAAGAAATAAAATTCATTTTGCCCCCAGATGTTAGGAACCCCCTCACTTCACCCCAACAGGGTCCGAGCATGTACAGTACTGTACTTTAAAATAAATTAAATATGCAATTTTACTATTACTGCGCGCGCACGCACAGACTGTGTAGGTTGAACCGCGAAGGTATTAAACATCAAAGACAACAGCTCGCAAACGCCCCCATGCGTTTTTACACGGCATTGCAGAATTGCAGACAGCGGGAATAAAATGCTTAAATCACGGCGCGAAAATAACGCAATACACTCCGTGCGAAAACGACACAAAACCGCACATCACAGGGATATTCTGAAATTCGCGGAGCTAGCCGAGTTAGAATAAAGTTGGTCGCCACTGTACATGGCAAACAGGGATTACACATTGCAAATGACATCCAGTGAAAAAGAAATCTTCGTAACTGCCATGGTATGATCATTAATCTGAGAAAATATTAGCATATTGATTTAATGACGAGTACAACATTAAAAACTGTTTAAAGTAAAATATTGTGAGTATTAATGCATGAAAGTGTGAAATTTGAACAACTTAAATACGAGGGCTTTATGTTTTTTACCGAAATGGTTTAACAAGAATGACAATAATCAATTTTAATACATGACACATAACCTTATCCATTTAAAATGAATACAGGCATACCCCGCATTAACATACGCAATGGGACCGGAGCATGTATGTAAAGCGAAAATGTACTTAAAGTGAAGCAGTACCTTTTTTCCACTTATCGATGCATGTACTGTACTGCAATCGTCATATACGTGCATAACTGATGTAAATAACACATTTGTAACATGCTCTATAGTCTCCTCACTTGCGCACAGCTTCGGTACAGGTAGGGAGTTGGTATTGCTGTTCAGGACGTGCTGACAGGCACATGCGTGAGCTGCCGTTTGCCTATTGGGCGACATGTACTTACTCGCGAGTGTACTTAAAGTGAGTGTCCTTAAAGCGGGGTATGCCTGTATACACTTTTGTAGGTCACATTTATGCGTTCCATTATTTTGCTGTTATGTACATATTGCTATTGTATTCAGTATATTTTGTATTCTAGGTTACAATTATTTTAATTATCTAAACTTTTGTATTTCTCAATAGTGCAGAGTAAATTAGTACTTCAGGATTAGGCAATACCTTTCTCATTTGGACTAACAATGGATAGTATAAGACAAGCTTTTGAGAGTTCTCTTCAGCTGAGCAATACTGATTTACAAATATTTCATGTATTATATTACATAATAAATGTTAATATTTTCATAATGCTATCTGTGCTATATTCTAGTGTGGTACTTGTGAGTTGAAATGGTATATCTGGTTCTATAGATGAACCTCAGACTTCAATATTTTTAGTCTGTTTTTGTGCTTCCAGTAGCGGTTGGTATAAGTCTTTCTTTAAAATGTCTGGTTTTAGCCTCAACAATTGACCATACTGTATATAGATTGAGCCTATATTGTCAAAGGCTGGAGAATATATTTGTCTTTTTTATTCTGTAAAACATTGTGAATTCAGTTAGTACTCAAGATGTGCATCCTAAGGCCTCGGGTATAGTGGACGTGCGACGGAGCGCATGGCGTCGCACGCACCTGTAGCCTGAGCGATCTAAAGACTTCAAATCGTTCGAGATGGGGAGGTGTGGCGGTAGCCCTCATTGGCTGAACCGCGCACGTGACCCGGCCGCCGCACGGCAAAGACAAACCAGTTTGTCTCGCCACGCATCGGCCGCCTCGGTGCTCAAGTGCGCACTATGGGCAGTCGCTTTGGCCTCCATTGATTTGGATTTGGCACAAGCGACATTGCTCACGCCGTTGGAATGACCATGGACGCGACCTTACATTTAATATAAAAACTAAAAAGAGAAGGGAGTTGTTTGTCAGGGATTTTTTTTTTTTTTTTTTTCAACAAAAGTTTTTATTGGGTGTATGGTACATGTACAACATAGGCTAACAACACACTGTCTTACATTTGTATCCATATTCCCCCCTTATTTTTCATTGTAACCAAACTGGACTCACAAGGGTGACCGACTGACATACAAGACAAGACAATGACACTTGAAGAGGGGGGGAAGGGAAACCGCACGAGGAATACCGACCTATCTTCTTAAATGTTGTGTCCTTTTTGAAAAGGACCTCTCTTCGAACCCCTGGCGCACTCGTAGAGTAGTGTTGATTCCTGTCAGCCCTACCTGTTCCCTTCCTATTTAGTGTCTGTACTGGCACTTCAAAGGAGAATGCATCTCAGGCTATCAGAGCAGTATGGTGGCGGCATCTACCCCTGGGATATCAGACTGGGCCAGCCACGGGGCCCATACTTTTAGAAAGTTTGTGCCGGTGTCATTGACCAGACTCGTCAATTGTTCCATCCGGCAAACGTACCATATTCTATTCCTAATTTTCGTGATTATGGGTAAATCTGGTTTCTTCCATAATGCTGCAAGTTCGCACCTCAGGGCTGTTGCAAAATGTGCAATCAATTTATGCGCCGATCTGCTTAGCCCCCAGGTGCGTCTACCTAGCAGGAACAACCAGGGGTCCAAGAGGACCGTGGGTCCGAGAATTCTCTGTAGCCAATTGCGAATATCCTCCCATATTGGGGCAACAGGAATGTTTTTTTTAATTACTTTAGACGGGTTTCTGGAGAATGAAGATGTAGCCAGGCCACCTGTGGCTACTAGTCTGCCTTTGTACTGGCAGTAAGCCATGGAAAGAACAGGCCTTGCCAGCGGTTAAGATGGGGTTTTCCCATTCCACTGTGTTGCATTTGAGTGACAGTGGGAGGCGGTGACCTCAGGCCTGAGCATGTCCATTCATGGAACCGACCTGGTGCCCCATTGCCTGGCTGTACTGCCCCATATTCAGTAGTGCTTCTCCCCACTGAGAGAGTTGTGGTCACACAACTGGAAGTCTGAGATTGGGGCCTTCCCTAGCCTCTCCCCCTTGGGGGAAAGTGAGTGTGGGCCTATACCCTGACTCCTGATTGGTGAGTCGGGAAGAGCTAGGACAGCTGCAGAGGCCCTGACCTGTAGTGGTTGTCCAGGGACCATCATCCAGTGGATAGCTGACCTGGGAAGCTGTGATTGAGCAGACCACTGCTATGTTGTGATGGTATCAATAAAGACCGTTCCTTTTTGCATGTACCTCCTGCCTGGGTGTGATCTTAGTGGGAGGGAGTATTTCTACCGTAGGAGATCGCCTCCATTCATCTTGGAGCCTGGGGCAGATGGAGGCGCTGCACTGCTAGAGAACCATGTGGGTAAGGTACCCCAGAAACCTGTGTCCCCACAACTATCAGCGGACAGCTCAGCCCTCCTGTTACCAGCAGGTATCCTGCACCACACGTACAGTAATGGCCAAATCTCCCACCTGGTGGGGGAAACACCGTTACATTTGGAGGCGCTGCTGAGATGTTGCTCAACAGGACAGGTTTTCAGCAACGCAAGGTTGGAAGTAACAAGGTACGCTTCCAGGCAAGTGCTGAAATTGAAGGAGGGAGTCTAGGAGTAGCGTCTCGGGGACCCGCCCCAGTAAATGGAGCTACAGCTTAGACTGCCCTATCAGGTGAATGGTCTGGAGTCAAAGGGCTATTGCTGTTCTGAGTCGCCCTGAGGTGGGTAGTCGGATGCCTAAAGGGGGTGCTCTGGTTAACTTAGTCCAAGGGACCTCTGGAGAGGGTCCGCGATACTGGCAGCCAAGTGGGCGGCGTTAGGTACTGCTAGGGAGTGTCTTAGGATGGGTGCCTGATGCACTTGGTGCCGAGACCCCTCTGCTGGAAGAATGTCCAGAGTACTACTAGCCGTAGCCAGACTGTGGAACCACAGAGTGCCTGTAATGTGCAGCGTATTGGAAAGAGCTTTGCTAGTCTGGGGTACAACCTACTCTCTGTAGACTGCTAACCATGTGCTGTGAGGACGTCCAGAAGATGGATTCCCGGCAGAATCCTATGGGACATGTGGTCCTATATAATAAGGAACTTAAAATGGTGATTCTCCAGTTCGAGAAGCTACCAAGTGAAGTTCGCCATACAAGATGGCGTCTCCTGCCAAGGCTGCACATGTTGCCCGCAAAAGGGTTGCACGAGAAATTCTTGCAAACTTCTGCCAGGACCCCACCCAAGCGACTGGCTTATCCAGGAGTCAGTCACGCCCTGTTCCAGTGTGCCCCACCTCTAATCTCCACCAGAGGGAGGGGGCACTGTGACAACCAATGTCTATCGATGGCCGGAGACAAGGGAGGAGCCGGATGTGGCCGGCCGCACCCTCAGTTCTTCGGAGCCAAGCGACAGGAGCTATCTTAGCAATACTCCAGTGCTCCTACTTATCCAGGGATCTAGCTATGTCTAGCACTATGGACTTCACCCACTACCAGCTACCAGGCCTTCTGGTAGTGAAGGTGGACAGAAAGAGGTACCTCCGGTGCCTATGTCCTAGATGTGATTTCCCCAGTGGCGAGTTGGTTTGGGGAGTCAGGTGTGCCCACTACGGAGCACGCTTTATCAAGCCCATGCTGCTGCGGCCTACGGCCTTTACGGACAAAGATGTGACCGACACCAAGACTTGGGTGGTCAATACTGCTGCTACACCGACTAACTCAACGTTGGAGGTTCCTGAGGGCCCGTGCACTCAAGAGGACGCTTCAGAAGTCAGAGAACCCCGATCATATCCGAAAGCTCCACGGAGGTTTCAGACCAGGAAACCGCAGAGGAAGCAGAGACGGCCGGAGAGACGGAACCAGTTCAAGTGCAACCGGGTAAGGTGACTGTCTGGCGTGATGAGACACCGCTGTTGCCAGAGGTGCAGGAGCCAGAAAAGGCCTTGCCGATTGCCTTGGAAATGATCCAGTGCCTTTCCCCTGCAGATGTGTTCCTTAGCTTTGTCCTACAACAGTAGTCGGAGGTCTTCCATGGTGTTCAGGCCGAGGTAGCTGACAACGCGACTCTCCGAATCGGAAATGACAGACGGCGGAGCCCGATGGTAATGACAGTGGCCGCGAGACGGAAGAGCATCCCGTTCTTGGAGGTGCCCAGCGGCCTTCTCAACTCAGCTACGGCGTCCATGGCAACATCCAGTGTGGAGGTACCGCAACCCATGCGGATAGATGACGACAGCAGGAACCCGCCCGTCCAAAGACCAGATGTCGACGCACTTCCGGTGCGGGACCTAGAGCTGTACCAGGACCTTGTGATGCCGCCAAGTGATATCACCATCCGAGCGACCGCTGGAGCGGAGGAGGAACCCGAATCGATTCCCGCTCTGGTGAGTGCCGCTCCAACTCCTATTAAAGGGAAGGCCTTTATGGACTCTCTCCAGGAGCGCCAAGTCCGTAAGAAGGCTGTGCCCCTAGAATGGCATAAAAAGTTCATACTCACAAGTTTCTATCCCCGTACCAGAACTATATTATGGAGCACAGGCCGATGCCCAAGCCTGCGGTAGAACCGCATGTTGTAAGCGTAACGCTGGTTAGCTGGCCAGGGTGGGCACATTGTGCAGGACTTTGATCGAGACTTTAAGGCCCCGTACTTTTCCCAGAGTACCTCCATTTTCTCTAAAAGTTCTGCTCCTGCGGGAACTACTACTAGGGTCAGCCCGGGTGGTGCTCATCCTGGAGAAGCTGAATGGGCCTCTAGAGAACATTACTTTAAAAAAGGAGGAGCCTGCAGGCCTCTAAGACTCTTACTCCGTCTGCAGATTGGAAGGACTGGTCTTTGGGGAATACAATGTTGATTGATAAATGCACTGTTGAAATGGAAGATGCTACGTCATGTAGTGTTAAGTCTGGTATAAGTCAATATGCAATGTCAGTGAATTCAGATATGTCTGGGTTTTGCTCACACACTACCTCCGGGTCAGAAGTTACTAAGGTGCCGCCTGTTAAGTCCCTACCCTGGTGGCACCCTAGATTCCAGGGGTACGTGCCGAACATGCACCGCACCTGATTCCTGTTAGAAAATCGGGGATAGTCGACCACTGGTGGGAAGGGGAATTCTGCCCTGAAGAGACCGCGGAGGCCATGAGGTGTAGGGAATATGAAACCAAGTGTGGTATCATAGAACCAAAAGGCAGTATAGTAATGTACTGTGAACCGTCCACACAGGACCCCTTGTACTCGGTCCTGCCAGGAAAAGTAGACTTACTAAAATTAGTAGAGCAGAATGTCACGTTGTACAAAAGTACAGACATTCTCATGGGTTCGAGTACCCGTATGTTCCAGAACCAATAATGAAAGATCGACGAGAACCGTGAGAAATGGTTAGTTGAAATAATTAGGGACTATGTTCAGACTCACAGCCGGAGTACATTCCACCATCTGGAAGCCGGAATAGCATATCTAGTGGATGTGTGGAGAGTAGGGAGCTCCATTTATATGGACAGAGTCGAATGTGTCTGAGCGCCACCCTAAGAGGGTATTTTCAGTTACTTGTCAGATAGTACTGAAGCACTAGTCAGCAAACCAGACCCCGAGCATTACTATTGAGTAAGAAGGTTCTCCATGTTTGGAGGAACTGGGTAAAATAATGGAATGCTTCATGTAATTATTTTCAACAGTATTGCCACAAGTATGTATCATGAGTTGTAATGAGTAATATACTGTATTATCTCTACTGTTATAAGGGTTATACATTCGAATGATGGTGTCTACCAAATTTAAGGTTCAAGCGGGGCCATTGGAGTTTCCACCAGAGTGAGGATATAGCCAGGCCACCTGGGGCTACTAGCCTGCCCTTGTACTGGCATTAAGCCCTGGTAAGAACAGGCCTTGCCAGTGGTTAAGATGGGTTTTCCCCACTCCATGATGTTGCATTTGAGGGACAGTGGGAGGCGGTGACCTCAGGCCTGAGCATGTCCATTCATGGAACAGACCTGGGCCCTCCTCCTGGCTGTACTTAAAAGGCAGCACCGCCCCAAATTCATTAGTGCTTCTCCCCACTGAGAGGCAAGGTCACAACTGGGAGCCTGAGATTGGGCCTTCCCTAGCCTCTCCCCCTTGGGGGAAAGTGAGTGTGGGCCTATACCCTGACTGGCGAGTCGGGAAGAGCTAGGACAGCTGCAGAGGCCCTGACCTGTAGTGGTTGTCCAGGGACTGTATGTAAGGAAAGACCTAGGCACTATGGGTTTCTGCTATAAACCCATAGTGCCTAGGCCTTTCCTTACATACAGTCATTGGGGTTACCAAGCAGAGATTCCTGGACCAGGAGCACCGGTATTTGTGTTTTATTACTTTTGGGGAGTGTCGCATTGTACTTCTAATTTGTGGTTGTCCAGGGACCATAATCCTGAGGATAGCCAACCTGAGAAGTGGTGATTGAGTAGACCACTGCTGTGTTATGGTGGTATCAATAAAGAATGTTCCTGTTTGCATATACCTCCTGCCTGGGTGTGATCTTATTGGGAGGAGAGGGAGTATTTCTATGGTAGATCGCCTCCATTCATCTTGGAGCCTGCGCAAATGGAGGCGCTGCACTGCTAGAGAACCATGTGGGTAAGGTCTGGAACATAGTAAGCGCTTAGGTGCTGCTGCTCGCTCTCGCTTGCTGCCGCTCGCTCTACCAGGAGCTTTTTGCTGTCCTGACAGAGGAGACAGCAAGCGCTTGGGAGGCGGGTATCACTGTGTGTGTGTGTCACTTGGTAGCTGTCAGTGTGTGTCACTTTGAAGTGGTCTGTGTGTTTGTGTGTCACTGGGGAACGTGTGTGTGTGTTATATACTATTTTAAAAATTAAAAAAAAAGACATGTTCTGAGAATAAATTATTTATTAACATTGTGCAACTTTGATAAATATATTCACGCGCGCACACACACACACACACACACACACACACACACACACACACACAGGGATCGGGGCAGAAGGGGGACAGGGATCGGGGCAGAAGGGGGACAGGGATCGGGGCAGAAGGGGGACAGGGATCGGGGCAGAAGGGGGACAGGGATCGGAGCAGAAGGGGAACAGGGATCGGAGCAGAAGGGGGACAGGGATCGGAGCAGAAGGGGAACAGGGATCGGAGCAGAAGGGGAACAGGGATCGGAGCAGAAGGGGAACAGGGATCGGAGCAGAAGGGGAACAGGGATCGGGCAGCTGGGGGACAGGGATCGGGGCAGAAGGGGGACAGGGATCGGGGCAGAAGGGGGACAGGGATCGGGGCAGAAGGGGGACAGGGATCGGGGCAGAAGGGGGACAGGGATCGGGGCAGAAGGGGGACAGGGATCGGGGCAGAAGGGGGACAGGGATCGGGGCAGAAGGGGGACAGGGATCGGGGCAGAAGGGGAACAGGGATCGGAGCAGAAGGGGAACAGGGATCGGAGCAGAAGGGGAACAGGGATCGGAGCAGAAGGGGAACAGGGATCGGAGCAGAAGGGGAACAGGGATCGGGCAGAAGGGGGACAGGGATCGGGGCAGAAGGGGGACAGGGATCGGGGCAGAAGGGGGACAGGGATCGGGGCAGAAGGGGGACAGGGATCGGGGCAGAAGGGGAACATGGATCGGGGCAGAAGGGGAACAGGGATCGGGGCAGAAGGGGGACAGGGATCGGGGCAGAAGGGGGACAGGGATCGGGGCAGAAGGGGGACAGGGATCGGGGCAGAAGGGGGACAGGGATCGGGGCAGAAGGGGGACAGGGATCGGGGCAGAAGGGGAACAGGGATCGGAGCAGAAGGGGAACAGGGATCGGAGCAGAAGGGGAACAGGGATCGGAGCAGAAGGGGAACAGGGATCGGAGCAGAAGGGGAACAGGGATCGGAGCAGAAGGGGAACAGGGATCGGGCAGAAGGGGAACAGGGATCGGGCAGAAGGGGGACAGGGATCGGGCAGAAGGGGGACAGACCGTCAGGGGGCGGTCCGGGGGTGGGCACGTCACTGGCTGGGGGCGGGCCAGTGACGTCACGGAGCTGGTTCGCCCTCATTGGGCGTACCGCTCACGTGACCGGCCTGTCTCGCCGGCAAGTGGGGGAATTTTAAATTCCCCTAAGACCTGCGCTTCCGCAAGCGCGCGGAAGCGCAGGTGAGCCCCTACTAAAGCCGCTCTAATTGCGGCTGTAGGGGCTCAGTGCTGAGCGGGAGCGCGCGTCAGCCCAATTCCGCCAGAAAGCGCCAAACATGGCCAAGGCCTAAGGTACCCCAGAAACATGATCCTGTGTCCCCACTACCACTGACAGACAGCTCAGCCCTCCTGTTACCAGCAGGTATCATGCACCACATGGTTACATAAACAAATCAAAATAAGTTCCACATGTACAAATTGCTGTAAAACAACAGTAGTGAATAGGATGTCATGATCTTTAGCGTTACATGATTTGCAGATAAATTGCTAGCACGATTATAGATAACGACACCTTTCTTGTGTAGTACTAGTAAATGTCCACTTGGGGCAATACTACCCGACTACACAACTCACTTGAGTCCGCGCAACCCCGCGGCTCGGCCCAACGCCAGAGACAAGGGCTGACAATAATCAGTACACAAACTGCACACACAATTACCACAGTATAGTATGTTAAACAAAAGGTTAATCTACAAAATAAAATTAGTGGGGACTAAAAAAAAAAAGTACATTTTATACATTTGTGTGTGTGTATATGTATCTCAAAAAAAGCCGTACGACGAAGAAAATATGTGCAACCGCGAATAATATCTGCATGCAAAAGAAATGGATCAGGGTGCGGACTGAAGCTTCAGCTCCACCAGCTGACTGGCAAGCGCGAGACTTCCGCGTGCGCTGTCCTCGCGCCAACGCTCCACGAATGCCGCGCCAGTCACGCGCACACCCCCGACAAACAAGCACCCGCAGACAAGAAGTACTCAAGCCGTGCAACCAGCCGCCATTTCAGCTCCCTCTTAAACGCATGCTCACCCGCGCCAGCTTACAGCTGCAAAAAAGGGCGGGCGGTTGTACCGACTTCACCATTGCTGGTTACGTTTTAAATAAGACTTCATTAACAATGATTCCCGTCTCGGGGTGAGAACTCTCCCTTGAGAGCCGGAGCATTGGCGTGAACACTTCCCTGCAGTAATGCAACGAGAACGCGCGAAGCACCCCCGCCGCGGCTACCAGCAACAGTCCCCGCCACCATCCCCTCTCCAAATGCACACGCATTTTTTTTATATATGTTTAGATATCACTTCTTACCTCCAGTGCAGCTAGGAGATGATTTATTAAAGTTGTTATGGTCTAGTCCGTGTTTGCAATTTAAATATCGGTATATATGAAAAAATTGTTTATGAGTTGTGCACTTCTTTCTTGTCCTCCTGCACGAGCACCGTAGGTCTGTGCATGCGCCGTAGAGAAAGGGCGCGCCGCGCAGGCACGGAACTGACATCCACAGAGGGGAGGGGTGCGACTTTGGTTCAGAGGAGTCCATTATTTTGTTACTTTCTATATACTTTTTATTATTATTATTATTAAAAGATTGTGTTTCAGTAATGGATTGAATAATCCACAGCTCACCATTAAAAACACAAATGCTATTAAAAAACAACCACTACGTGGCTTGTTTTTTGCAGCCGGATTGTATGGATAAATGACCCCCATATTTTGAACATGAGCATACACCAGATAATGTTTGTAGGTATCCATCTTCATTTAATAAGGGGTTTGTCACATTAAACAAATGTAGTGTTGCGATTATAGTTATATATATATATCGGTACAATCCCGCGTGTATGGAGCATGGTGATTACACCCGTGCACGCCTGCTGCACGCGCGCTGGGAGGAGACAAGGCTCGGTGACCTCACACGCGCACATTGTGACGGAGGCGGGAGCGGCTGGCGCGGACTCGGAGACCGCCAGACCATTGTGACATCACAGAGAGCAGGCTGTAGGGGGGGGGATCTCCTGGGGGCACAAAGGAAGCGCGCGCGCTGTCCTGTCTGTGACCTCACAGGAGGATCGCAACCCAGTTCTTCCTACGGAGACCACTCCTTTGCGTTGCTATAGGAAATGTTTCGTAAAAATATATATCGCACGTGTATGTTTGTTTATAAAGCGGTGCTGTAGAATATAATCAATGTCGAGTTGACGCGCTCCGGTTGAAATGGATACAAGCTGCCCCTTCCCAAGGTGTGCAAAAGTGAGAGCGTGCAGCGTGAACCCGCCGCGTGGCGCAGCGCGCGGACCCGAGGCGGGAACACTGGGCTGTACATTCTGACACATGGGAAGACCACCTGTCTTGTTTTAAAGATGGGGGCTGCAGCCCACTTTCGCGGCATATGGGTGATGTTATATGACATACTCTAGTATTGAGCCGGGCAATATGCAAACAAATAATCATTAAGTAAACATGGCAGAAGGTGTGTATCTCTCATATTAGCAGTGATCCACGTCTTGCCAAGTGGTTCTGAAGCCCAGCCTATTACTTTATTAATCTTTCGCCTGTGAAGTTTATTTCTAGGATACGTGGATTGGCTTTGACAGAATTCGTTCCTACTGTTTCTACGTTTAAAAAGCCATTGAGATAAAACATTGTTGTTACATGTGCAGGTTATTCAAATCATACTACTAAAATGGTACTTCTATTTCTGTTTAGTCATCATACCTTTTTATTTAATAAAGTAGTATAATGAACGGCTGTGTAGTTAAATGTTTTAATTTGTTCACTTAAATATGTTTGTGATGTGTCTTATCTGATTTGTGTACAGTATATATAGTACCTTGTCTTAACTTCATGAAGGTAAAATATTTATGTGGGGATTATCAAATGTATTAACCTGGACCCAAATGATTAAATCTGAAAAACTATACAGTAAAATAAACATAAATACAGTAGTTACATGTAACTTGGAGAAAATGTGTTTTAAAATTCTTCCTGTTTCTTTAGAGCCTAAAAATAGCTTATTGGAGAGGGTTGGGGTTCCTTACAATGCATCTGATCTCAGAAGTGCTATTAGGCCTCCAGGGTGACGCTGAGTGGACGTTCGCGCTGGCCATGATGAAACACATTGCTGCAATGTGCAAGCGCCTGCACGGCACTAAGCTGCTTGCCGAAGGAAGCAAATTTGATGGTGATTGTGGCGCACCAGCTCTGTGACGTCATGCCTGCGCGTCCCCCATCCCGCGCGCACCTAGCTGGCCACAAATTGCCCGGCCGAGCAGAGCGCGTAACGTCACTGTGCACTCGCTCCCTGCGCTGCAGCCAGGGTGGCGCAAGCAAGCGGCAAATTCAAATTTGCTTGCTTGGCAAGCAGCTAGCGCCGCGCTTGCTCACGCTGGCCACACACATTGCCGCAATGTGTTTCATCGCGGCTAGCGTGAGCCTGCTCAGCACCACCCTGGCCGAGGCCTTAGGCTGCGGCCCGGCAGGGAGCGGGTGCAATGGCTCGGCCGGGAGATTTGTGGCCGGCTAGGAGCGCGCAAAGGGGGGGGCACGGCCATGATGTCACGGAGCTGGTTCACCCTCATTGGGCGAACCGAGCAAGAGATCAATTCAATTTTGCTTGCTTCGGAAGCAGCTAAGCGCCGAGCAGGTGCTCGCTCACGCTGGCTACACACATTGCTGCAATGTGTTTCATTGCAGCCAGCGTTTAGCTGTCATAATACCGAAGGCACACTCCACACAGCGTCTTGCTCTTGAAAGTCTGTAATTAAAGATTTCTTCTTGTCTCGTCAATCTTTTACGACTGTATGGCTTCATGCGGTATGTGAGCAACGGATAGGCCTCATCCGCTAATAGTACATGGGGTAGCTTTTCTCTTGTTCTACTCGAAGGCAACTTTTATCTAAAGGAAACAGTCATTTCTTTTCTTCATTAAGTTGATAAAGCGATGAAGCTCTAAACACCCCGCCATCACTTTGTTTCCTGTACGCTCCTACGTCAATTGCAAGAAGCATATATTTTGCACCTACAACTGCTTGCAAGACAATTGAATGGAAATGTTTGTAGTTGTAATACATGGTGCCAGCATTTTTGGCATGCTTTATGCGAATATGTTTGCCATCAATACAGCGAACACAATTTGGGGAATTCCATTTGCTCAAGAATTCACTAGCCACATTACGCAAATTTTGAACACTAGGAAATGGCATATGATCAGCCTGGAATGCATTTTAAATTGCAGCTCATGCCTCGTTAACAATGCTTATCCAGGGTACTTTTACCCCAATCTTAAAACAGGACAAGCCCCGATACGCAGTTCCAGTTGAAAGAAATCTGTACTGAAAAAAAAAAAGTATATTAAGAATTTGTTTAATCAATATCTACACCGCCCTTTTTCTATTGTAGCATTTATGCAAAGTACAAAACACTCAGCAAGTTTACACCAACATACTTCTTGCCTTGAGAATTCTGCACTAAAACCGTCATGACATTGCCACCCCTCCCTCCCCCCCCCCATCTCGTGTGCCTTCAGATAGACTGCACGCCAAGTATCGCTCGAGAGGTAGGTGTGCGTGATGTCACGTGCGCGCCTACACTGGACGCGGCCTAAGAAGTAGATAGCACAGACTGTAGGGCAGAATCATAAGGCAAAAGTTACAATGGAGTAATGATATTACTCTGATCAGCATGTAAACGTTCATGAAAGTGTTCTGCCACAGGTTGAATCCAGTCAAAGGACAGCATGAGTATTGGAATGCATCAATACCGATGCCAGGTAATCTTTGAGCAGTAAACTGGTTTTAGACGTGGGAGCCATGGAATCTGCCATCAGGCTTCGCAAGATAATCCGTGTCCAGAAAAGTGGTCTTTGCAATGGAGGTCAAAGAATCAGCAGAACATAACTCAGATACTGCAGGGGAATCAGAAAGGATTGCGCTTGTCTTCAAAACAGGAGCATAGGAATCAGCAACAGGTACATCAGGCTCTGCATAGGAATTAGTGAGCAGTAAATCTGTCTTTAAAGTGGGGTATTTGAATCAGTAAGGATTATATCAGGTACTGTAGGGAAATCAGTGAGAGGTAAACCTGTCTTTGAAGTGGGAATTTTGGGATTAGAAATGGGTACACGAGAAACTGCAGAGGGGTCAGGAACAGGTAAGTTTATCTCTGAAGCGGGAGACTGAAAAGCAGCAGTGGTTATACCAGGTACTGCAGCGGGGTCAAGAAAAAAAAATTGTCTTTTAAGAGGGTGGCTTTTAAATCAACCAGGGTTAACACAGGTACTGCAGAGGGATCAGAGGGGGATACACTTGTCTCTGAAGTGGGAGACTGATAATCAGTAATAGGAAGGGCTTTACAAATACACTTGCCCACTCGCCTCAGCCTGATGCATTTGGCCCACTGTCAAGTGCTTACCGGCAGCGGATGCAGCTGCGTGGTGAAGCGTTCTCCCAGCATTCTTCTGCAAGTCCTGTGTCTCCCCTCCAACTCCCATCAAAATGGCTGCGCTGCGTCAAAATGACAACATGACGTCACGAGGCATTCCATTTCCACATAGCATGCCGCGGCGTCATTTGATGTATTGCAGCCATTTTGACGGGAGTTGGAGTGGGAGACACAAGTCTTGGGGAAGAATACCAGGCGAACGCTGCACCACACCGCAGCATCCACCACTGGTAAGACTGGACAGTGGGAGGAGGGGTTAAAAAAATTCGGGGGGGGGGGCGAAAGCAGTTCGGGCGAGCGACAATTTTTACAATTTGTCGAGCCCTGGTAATAGGTATACCAAATATTGTGGGGAACTTGAAGACAAGAGCCTTAGAATCAAGGATAGGAATAGCAAACATTGGAGGAAACCCAGTAGTAGTGCAACTTGTCTTTAAACAGGATTCTTAGAATCAATAATAGGTATATCAAACACTGCAGAGAAATAAGAGACCAGAGACAGGGAAATGTGACTTTAAAGCAGGAGCCTTGGAAAATTAGTTTCTTGGCTCCTGGAAGAGAACGTTAGCTTTGGGGCCCCAAGAAAAAGACAGGGGTATCCCAAAGGGGTTATGAGTAGGACTTGAAGTGCTAAGTTACCCTCAGGAGGTCTGCAACATAGTGCTGATGGTGTCCAGCTTCCATTCCAATGTGTCTAGGTGGTTGGAGTGAGTCTCGAGGAGTTGGCCCTGGAGGGACACAACACTCCCTACCTCAGCGGGGTCCATGTATGGCCCGAGCATTATATAACAATGATTGTCTCCGACAGGTAGTAGAGCCACAGAGCTAAGGTAGAGGGTATATGATTACCAACCAGAGTCCGGGAATAGAGACCTGTTAGGGTAGTCGGGAGGTAGGCAGATATCAAGGCAGGCTGCAGAGATGCAAGGTCAGGGTCACAGGTTGGGGTTGGCAATGGAATTCACATGGTACATGTCAGGAATCGGTGTCCTCCGCGCTCCCCACACAGAGCACTCTCTCCCCTCAGGGAGTCCCTGGACACACTAAACAATCCTGCCTTACCGACCTCTGCGGCTCCCCGCCCCTGCCGCCGTCGCGGGATTACTCCCCTCGGCGATTCCTCTGCTCAGCGCCGGGCGCGCCCACGCCCTCCCACGCGCACACCTGCACCATCCACTGGCTCGGTCCACGCGCGTACACGCGTTACGGAGCGTGCTCATTCTGCACACTCTTCTTCCCATCCCCCGGACCTCAGGCTCCGCCCCCGCACACCACACGAGCATACTTAGGTTATCAACAAGACTCACCTGGCCTGTTATGTTTGCACCAATCTGCAGTGTCTCCCTGTAGCTCTTCCTGTCCCGCCTCCGTTCCTAATTGGACCTTCCTGCTTTATCTAGCTCCTCTCTGCTCTCAGTCTTTGCACGACATAGTCTCTGTATGGAAGTACTTCTGGATTCTCTCAGTGTTTTCACAGGTTCTGACGCGGCTTGTACGACTACCCCCTCTGGCTCTCGATCTCGGCACTCCTTGGACAACGCTCACTCTGGTAACCCCTTGAACACGGCTTGGACTACGACCTATCTCCGCTCTCCACTCCCTGACCTCGGCAAGGCATTCTTCACTCTATCTCTACAACCGGTACCGGCAAGTATTGTCTACCTTACTACACCTGGCCTGGCAACACTTTATACAACACTCCGGACACGCTCCCTTTGCTGTGGGTGCGTGTATTACCACTTCCCCCTTCAGCTCAGGGGACGGGTCTGGTCTGCGGGCAGCACCGGCGTAACATTATGTCGAGCCCACAAGACGCAGACCAGACCAACTTCAACAGTTTCTCTCCAATCTGCTTCACCAAAACCAGGCCAAGGCGGATCAAATTGTGGCACTTACACGCCAGGTCGCAGTACTCTCAGACCGAGTACCAACAGCGACCTCGCCAGATTGTCACAATGACATCAACTTTTATCAACACATTTATATTTCTGGGTACTTGATTGAACAGAACAAGTTGTAAAATAAATTGTGATTTATTTCCTTAATAGACAAACACACGACATCTGCAGAATACACTTAAAACAACACTCACTGGGATAAGGAAATTAAAGAAATTGTCCTTGGAACGAAAGAAATAGTCCTTTGCTTGCCAGTGCATGAAATGCAGCCTTGGTTTTAAAAGTCCTGTGGTTATGTGGTTGTTAACCCCTTCACTCCTGGACTGGTTGCTACTGTACTGGAACAAAGTCTTGCATCTTTACATCATAGATTAAAATTCAAGAATTACACTGGGAAATACCTGGGAAGCCACAGTTATAGACTGCCCAAAGCTATCTTTAACATGTGGATCCAATCCCCTCGTGGGAAGAAAAAAAAACCACGAATAGCCAAGTGACCCACAGTTCATAAGACCGGTCAAAAGGGCTGTCTGGTGGGCAGGGCACATGGGTCAGGTTGACGCCCATGCCACTTAGCATACCTGGCCTACACCCATTTCTTGGGGCCACTGTGTCTGGTCTCTAACTTAGAGGTGTCACTAGCCTGACATCTGCTGTGCATCATTATGCCAGTATTGTATACATTATGGGCCTCTTGGTATTGTCATAATTGACACTTTTAGACAGGGGGACTCTAAATCTGTTGGAGCCTTTTGAGGCTCCATCATAAAAATAATTACAACCCTTTCAGGCTTGGTCATAAAAATACAGAAGCTCATTCACCCATATCACAGCTGGGTGTCCAAGTAATTCCTGCTTAGACTTACAAAAAAATACCTCCTGCCTTACATTTAAGATCTTCTATCATGTGTTGGTTAGAGAGTATGGCAAGCAATGCATCTTGTCTTTTATCCTCGCAGACAGGGAATGGCCTGCACATGGGGAATAAAAATGGCGGGGACAAGGCAACAACAGTAATGCATGGCAAATCAGGTATTAACCCTTTCCTCCCCGTCACACAGATGTAAGCCCCCACTGCGCAAGCGCAGTTAGCAGCTCCGATGTAAGGATTCCTCCCCCCAAGCCTTTTGCAGCTGAACCGCAAGAATGTAGGGGTTTCCTAAACCAGTGTGAGGTACAGTTTGAAATGGCCCCCCATCTCTACAATACTGGTCGCAAGAAGGTAGCCTACATTTATAACCTCCTCACTGGCAGCGCCCTAGCTTGGGCTTCCCCGGTTTGGGAGCAACGTTCTAATCTTACCCAAGATTACCCGGCATTTAAAGCAGAGTTCCAACAAGTATTCGATTCCCCCGCTCGTCGGGAGATGGCATCTGTTTCTCTTCTCCAGATCACTCAAGGACGGCGAATGGTGACACAGTATGCTGTGAAATTCCGGACTCTAGCAGTCAAGACTAACTGGGGACAAGAGGCTCTCGTCTCCGTATTCTGGCAAGGCCTGGCAGATCCCATCAAGGATGAACTCTCTCGCCAATCCAGGCCGGATCAATTGGAGGTCCTCATTGATTTGGCCGTCCGAGTGGATCAACGTATCCAGGTACGCCGCTCAGAGTGTCAGCGCACTCGCTTCCATAACTTTCAGGTTCCGTTCTCCAGTACTCCCAGCAGCACTCCTGCTCCCCCAAGTGCTACCACACCTCTTCGTCCTGCACTGGAGTTGCCAGAACCAATGCAATTGGGGGTACAACGCATCTGCACACCGATACGGCAGTTCCGCCACGCCGGGGGATTGTGTTTCTACTGCGGATCCATGGAGCATCTGGTTCGGGAGTGTCCACTGCGTCCGGGAAACGGGAACACCCAGTGAGTACAGAGGGGCTCTCTCTGGGTGTAATGTCTCCACGTCCCCTTCATAAATGTGAACTCCCTAAGAAACTTACATTTCCAGTCTCCCTTTCAGGCGATAAGTTCCAGACTTCTACCGCCGCTTTCATTGACTCAGGAGCTGGAGGAAACTTCGTGGACCTTGAATTCGCCAGGTTAAACCGCATAACGCTCGTGAGGAAGAAGGTTCCCATCGCACTCGTCGGTATCGATGGACGTCCTCTTACCCCGGCCCACATCTCCTTAGAGACGGCCCCCTTGCTTCTGTCCTCACATCTGCACAAAGAGATCTTAGTTCTCGATGCCATTCACGCTCCTGGGATACCCATCACCCTTGGTCTTCCTTGGCTACAGCTTAACAATCCTCTCATTGAAGGACTTCCTCTGCTCCCTTCTCCTGGAGGCAGAGGTCAGGCTAGAGTCAGGCGGACCACAAGAACCTTCTTTACATACAGAACGCTCGACGCCTTGGTCCACGACAGGCTCGTTGGGCTCTTTTTTTTTTCTCGATTCGATTTTCACCTTTCCTATATCCCCGGGACCAAGAACGTAAAGGCAGACGCACTCTCCCAAATACATTCTTCTGAAGAGAGACCAGAGGAACCTTTGGAGACTATCCTTCCACAAGAGAGGATTCTCGCCACGTCTTCTTTCAAGGATCTTGACAAGATTTTGCACTCCCAGAGACACATTCTCAAGGACCTGGTCGTTCCCGACAACAAACTCTTCATACCTTCCAAATTTGTTCCAGAGGTCCTGTCTTGGGGTCACTCCTCTAAATCTGCAGGTCATCCAGGTTTTAAGAAGATTACTGATCTCATTCGTCGGAATTTCTGGTGGCCAAGGATGTCTCAAGATATTCTGGAGTTTACCCGAGCCTGCCCCACGTGCGCTCAAAGCAAAACTCTCCGTAAAAAGTCTCAGGGTTTTCTGTTACCTCTTCCAGTTCCCGACCGCCCCATGTCCCACATTTCGATGGACTTCATCGTGGATTTGCCCAGGTCCAGAGGAATGAACACTATTTTGGTGGTCGTGGACAGGTTCTCGAAGATGTCCCATTTTATTCCACTTAAAGGATTACCCACCTCCCCCGCCCTTGCTGATATCTTTACGGAGCAGATTCTCCGGATTCATGGGATCCATTCGTCCATTGTTTCTGACAGAGGTTCTCAGTTCGTATCCAAATTTTGGAGAGCTTTCACGAAGAGATTGGGCATCTCTTCTTTCTCTTCCGCCTATCATCCTCAGTCCAATGGACAAACGGAGAGAATCAATCAATCCCTGGAGAAGTACCTGAGATGTTTCATATCCGATTTCCTGGATGATTGGGCTCAACTCCTTTCAAGGGCAGAGTATGCCGTCAATTCTGCCAAAAACGAGGCCACCCGGGAGTCGCCCTTCTTTATAAATTATGGGTTCCACCCTCCCTGTCTTCCCATCCCCAACATCCCTTCTGGAGTACCAGCCTTAGATGAACGCATTTCTTCCCTCCAAACCGCATGGTCCAGGATTCAGTCTACCCTTCTCGACTCCTCCCGCAGATCAAAACTACAGGCCGATCGTCGTCGTCGTTCGGCGCCCAGTTACAAACCAGGGGATTTGGTATGGCTCTCCTCTAAGAATATCCACCTCAAGGTACCATCTCCTAAACTGGCACCTAAGTTCCTGGGTCCCTTCCCTATTTGTGAACAAATCAATCCCGTGGCATACCGGCTCCAACTACCACCCAGTATGAAGATTCCCAATGTCTTTCATGTGTCCCTCTTAAAACCATTCATCTCCAGTCACTTCTTTCCGGATCAGACTCGTAAACTGGACCCCATTACTGTCCAAAATAACGAGGAATACGAAGTTCACTCTCTTTTGGATTCTCGCCTATCCAGGGGCCAGCTCCAGTTCTTGGTGCACTGGAAGGGCTTTGGCCCTGAAGAGAGATCCTGGGTACCTTTAAAGGACATACATGACCCGGCCCTTCTTAAGTCCTTCAGGAAAACCGTTCATGGACCGTCCTGAGGCCGTTCCTGAAGAGGGGGGTACTGTCAGGAATCGGTGTCCTCCGTGCTCCCCACACAGAGCACTCTCTCCCCTCAGGGAGTCCCTGGACACACAAAACAATCCTGCCTTACCGACCTCTGCGGCTCCCCGCCCCTGCCGCCGTCGCAGGATCACTCCCCTCGGCGATTCCTCTGCTCAGCGCCGGGCGCGCCCACGCCCTCCCGCGCGCACACCTGCACCATCCACTGGCTCGGTCCACGCGCGTACACGTGTTACGGAGCACGGTCATTCTGCACACTCTTCTTCCCATCCCCCGGACCTCAGGCTCTGCCCCTGCACACCACACGAGCATACTCAGGTTACCAACAAGACTCACCTGGCATGTTATGCCTGCACCAATCTGCAGTGTCTCCCTGTAGCTCTTCCTGTCCCACCTCCGTTCCTAGTTGGACCTTTCTGCTTTATCTAGCTCCTCTCTGCTCTCAGTCTTTGCTCGACATAGTCTCTGTATTGAAGTACTTCTGGATTCTCTTAGTGTTTTCACAGGTTCTGACGCGGCTTGTACGACTACCCCCTCTGGCTCTCGATCTCGGCACTCCTTGGACAACGCTCACTCTGGTAACCCCTTGAACACGGCTTGGACTACA
Source organism: Ascaphus truei (assembly GCF_040206685.1). NCBI lineage: Eukaryota > Metazoa > Chordata > Amphibia > Anura > Ascaphidae > Ascaphus > Ascaphus truei. The sequence continues at coordinate 139,571,958 of NC_134484.1, forward strand.
ACCTATATCTGCTCTCCACTCCCTGACCTCGGCAAGGCATTCTTCACTCTCTCTCTACAACCCGTACTGGCAAGTATTGTCTACCTTACTACACCTGGCCTGGCAACACTTTATACCACACTCCGGACACGCTCCCTTTGCTGTGGGTGCGTGTATTACCACTTCCCCCTTCAGCTCAGGGGACGGGTCTGGTCTGCGGGCAGCACCGGCATAACAGTACAGAATACCATGCTCGTGCAGGGGCTGGGAGTAGCGGTCTGTTAATTAAAGCCCTGGAACAGGTGTAGCCAATTACCAAGTTCAGGAAGAGGTTGCCAAGAACCAAGATGACTACAATTTCCATGTAAGGGCAAGTTCCAGCAGAACCCTGGACCAAACAGAGCTCCTTATACTTCCTCCCAAACCTGGCCCTGCTACCTCCTTCCACATTACTATTGGAAATACGATCATTCACCCAGTAGCCCAAGCATGCTGCCTAGGGGTTACACTTGATTCCTCTCTCTCATTCTCCTCTCATATTCAAAACGTTTCTAAAAATTGTCACTTTTTCCTCTGCAATATCACAAAGATACGCCCTTTCCTCTGTTACTCGACAGCTAAAACTCTGACTCAGGCCCTCATTCTCTCACGTCTCGATTACTGCAACCTCCTGCTGTCCGGCCTTCCTCCCTCTCACCTGTCTCCCCTACAATCCATCCTAAAAGCTGCTGCCAGAATCACTCTACTCTTTCCTAAATCTGTCTCCGCATCTCCCCTCCTGAAATCCCTCTCCTGGCTTCCGATCAAATCCCGCATCTCACACTCCATTCTTCTCCTCACTTTTAAAGCTTTACACTCTTCTGCTCTCCTTACATCTCAGCCCTAATTTCTCGCTATGCACCATCCCGACTCTTGCGTTCTTCTCAAGGTTGTCTTCTTTCTACCCCCTTTGTATCTAAAGCTCTCTCCCGCCTTAAACCTTTCTCACTTTCTGCCCCGCACCTCTGGAATGCCCTTCCCCTCAATACCCGACTAGCACCCTCTCTATCCACCTTTAAGATCCACCTTGAGACACATCTGCTTAAAGAAGCATATGAATAGCTATTCTGGAAGCCAGAGGGTCACGTGTAGGATGACTTAGCTCAGATAGTGTCAACTCGCCCTCTTTTTCAAGCACGACAAGGTCTGTTTCTTTTCTTACTTTATTTTGGAGGAAGCAGGGAAATACAGTTTCTTGTGTAGAGGTGTAGGTCTAAATCTCTGTGTGTGCTTGGTAGTAAAGGGAGGTGAAAAGATAATCCTGCAGCACCATTACAGGGGTTACAGCGAGGTACTCACGAGTCCAGAGGAATGGTGGAAAGGAAGAAGCAATGTATGCTGGGCAGTAAGATAGTCTGGGGACAGACCATCTGTAGGCAGAGCAGAGGGGGAGAAAGCAGACTAGCCCATTTGAGAGAAAGGCTGGGGCTGCTATGGCAACTCACAGGAGTGTCTGGGGGAGCTACAACATGTAGCAATAATGTTGCATCTTTAATACAGCAAGCTGCTGGGAGAGGGGAAATGGCACTGGGTTTATCACACAAGCACTGTGCTTGTGTGCAGAACCAAACACATACAGCTGGCACTAATAAGCTGACAAGCAGAGCTGCGAGGAAAGGGGGGGGGGAGGGGGGTGAAACAGAAGTGCAGACAGGGGTATACCTGTTCCATGACAATAGCACTGGATAATCCTGGACACATGATACATAAAGCTTGGCCCCCTGCAGACGCACTTACTAGAATTCCCTCCTGCTGTCTCTGTACGTTCTCTCTACCTACCAATTAGATTGTAAGCTCCTCGGAGCAGGGACTCCTCTTCCTTAATGTTACTTTTATGTCTGAAGCACTTATTCCCATGACCTGCTATTTATATTTGTTATTTATATGATATGTATTACTACTGTGAAGCGCTATGTACATTTATGGCGCTATATAATTAAAGACATACAATACAATACAACCTTTACACTATGATGCTCAGAGTCTTTATGTGACAGTACTCATGGGCAGTTGTTTTATGTGCCCAAAAGACCTAAATACCACCAACAGCTCAAATCTTCTAATCCATTCTGCATAAGATTTACAGAATCTCTTTCTGTCTCAGAAGTGTCAGTTGACCAGTAACCTTCTCTGCTTGATCAGCTTCATCTGTCTGACTTAACTGATGGATCAGACACTACTTCTGAACTACAGAACTTGTCCTTTTTGCCTTCGTTGCTAGAACCATTAGGGGTGGCAGTCACAAAAGAAGGGTCTTGCTTCAAATCTGCTACCCGTAAGCAACAGACTCACTTTAAGTCTGCAATGGTTTCACTTCAAATCTGTTATACTGAAGAGATGGTGTCGCTTCAAATCTGCTACCCATAAGTGACTGACTCACATCAAGTCTGCAATCCATAAGAGCAAAAATAGAGTTGTAAGGCGGTTCACTGCTGCCGCAGGGGTATAAAAGTGGAGGATCCACACGCAATAAAATAAAGGTTAGTTTATTTGGTGCATATACACAAAAAAGTCTGCCACAGAGCGAACTCTGACGCGTTTCGTCCCACCAGGGACTTTGTCAAAGAGTATCCAGCACTGCCCCTGGTGATGTATATATAGTGCGCCGCTGTTGTATAATTGGTTAATAGATTAATTGAAGTAGGGTGAGTGATAACACACCTGATGGCTAAACAACCAATAATGAGCATCAAAAGCTATAGCGCTATGCGACACTAACAGTGCCCACTATCCAGACATCACCATTGACACATAGTTGTTACAACAAGACACTAAACGACACAAAATGTAATTAAAAACAAAAAGGTACTCATGACCAGTAGTACATATACGCAATGGTGATGTCTGGATAGTGGGCACTGTTAGTGTCGCATAGCGCTATAGCTTTTGATGCTCATTATTGGTTGTTTAGCCATCAGGTGTGTTATCACTCACCCTACTTCAATTAATCTATTAACCAATTATACAACAGCGGCGCACTATATATACATCACCAGGGGCAGTGCTGGATACTCTTTGACAAAGTCCCTGGTGGGACGAAACGCGTCAGAGTTCGCTCTGTGGCAGACTTTTTTGTGTATATGCACCAAATAAACTAACCTTTATTTTATTGCGTGTGGATCCTCCACTTTTATACCCCTGCGGCAGCAGTGAACCGCCTTACAACTCTATTTTTGGTCAATATACCTGGGCTGGAGCACGCTGTATTCCTCTTCCGGTTCAGAGGTACCTGACGTCATCATTGACCGGAGACCCGGCGCGTCAAGACTGTGAGTGACTACTCTTCTAGTTCCCTTCCCCTACCTCCGCATGGAGGTCTTCTTGTTCGTGGGTGACACCGGGTGTAGGAGGGCAGTGGCGGAGGGTAGCGGTATACTTAGCGGGTTGTTCCTTTACAGGGGACACGGCGGTACTACTGCTTTATATTCCTCCTTACCACATTTCAGCCCCTACCCGTTGGTAGTCACGGTGCATGGTTCAAGTGGGGTGTCTACATTGCCTCTTCATTTATTAGTGGGACACTGGACGGAAGTGCGCTTTTTTTCTTATTGTGCAGCATTTTTCTGGACTGTATGTAGTACATGCCTGTGTACAATTGGTAGCACCAGTTTCTCCTTGGAGTAATTCTAGGATATCTGTTGTCTGCAATCCATAAGAGATGGTTTTGCTTCAAGTTTGCCAACCGTAAGCGATAGTCTCTCTTCATGACTGTTTTCAATAAGAGACGATCTCGCTTGAAGTCTGCAATCCGTAAAAAAAAAAAAATCTTGCTTCAAGTCTGATATCTATAAGAAACGATTTTGCTCCAAGTCTGCAATCCATAAGAGACGATCTTGTTTTAAGTCTGCTATCTGTAAGTGACTGACTCGCTTCAAGTCTGTTTTCCATATGAACAATTTCGCTCCAAATCTGCAATCTGTAAGAAATAATCTCACTTCAAGTCTTCTTCCCATAAGGGAAGATGTTGCTCCAAGTCTACAATCCGTAAGAGATAGTCTTATTTCAAGTCCTCTATCCATAAGCGATGATCTCACTTCAAGGATGTGCTTCCGTTCTGGTTCGATGTCTCAAGAATCTCTGATCTCGCAGGTGTATGTTGGTTGAGCAGCCCATGCTGCGTGCCATAGAGGAGTGGAGGACCTGCACTGAGGGACAGCTGGCCCTCGGTACACAGCTACTGACCTCACCAGCTGACCTTCCAAGACCTATAAAAAGGCACCTCCCCCCAGCTATCTGGGCTTCACAATCGCTTTGCTAGATGGAGTAAGGTTTTGTTGCTCCCCTGCTGCATACCTAGCACTTCCTAGAACTCTTTGTAAATCCTGGTCCCATTTCCGATCAGTCTTATTACTTTGCTTCTGTTATTTCAAATACCTGGTTCCTAACTCCGGCTTGCTCTTGATTACTCTGCCCGACTATCCTGCCTGCCGCCCACCCTGTCCTTGGATCGCCTGTCCACCACTTCTGCTTGCTCCTCCCTGAACTCTACTGAACATCACACTGTGGATACGGACTTCTTGCTCCAGGTATCTGTGACAACCCCAGGTGATTCTGCACTACTGACTCTCTCCGTGGATTTCTCCTTGAAACCCTGACAGGGAATTATCAGAGAGAGGGAAGGGCATGTTAGAGACCAAGCAGAAGCAGGGGGAAAAAAACAGCTCAAGGTCCATTGCAGTGAGTAGTAGAGGTGGTCCACTTGCAGAGACCATAGGAGGTTTAGAGATACGATGGGCAGCTGAAGTGGCATTGGGTTTGTCAGTAGGTATGTTAAAGTCTTCAAGGATGACGGGCGTTTCAGGTGGCAAAGTTGTCAAGAAATTGAGAGGCAGGTCCAGGGGGACGATAGATGACAGCGACATGGAAGGAACAGGGGGAAAGAGGTGGACAGTGTAGACTTCGAAGGATGAGGAGAGGGAGGTAAAGGGGGTGTAACTGTGACGGTTCAGGGGATTCCTTCCCCTTCATGTGTCCCTGATGCCCCATGCTCGCCTATCCTCTCTGTTCCTTCCCCTGCCAGCCTCCCTTCCTTTACCCACTCCTATCCCTCTCTGGCAGCCTCTGACGTCATCCCAGCACCACTGCGCGCTCCCCGCAAGACTCGCGCACCCGCTCTGTTCCCGAGCCCCTGCTGCGGCGTTCCCCACTCTCAGCCCCCCTCGGTCTCTGTTCCTATCCCCTTACCTCCACCGGCTGTCCCCTCCGTTCCTCCCTCTGTGGGTGTCCTCGCGGCGCTCCGCGCGCCTCGTGATGCAGCCGGTGCGCGCGCACTCTCAGATTACAGAGTGCGCGCGCACACGCGCCTCTTCTAGGGTTTTTCAGCCTCCTGGCTCCTCCTCTCATGCCCTGCAGGCAATCTCTCTCACTGGCTCCCCTGTCTCCTCCTCTTCTCCTCCTCTCCTATCCCTGCTGTCTCCCACTTCACCTTCTGCTCCTCCTCTCTCTCCTTTTGGTGTTCCCTCCTTTATAACCCCTGTCTGCCCTTTTTCTCATTGCTCTGCATAGCTCTTGTTACCCCTGTGTTTGCAGTCCTATGCTTGGCTCTCCTCTGTGTTTCAGCTTGTTCCTGCTCCTGCTTATCCCTGGATTTCCCTGGTTTGACCTCTGCTCGTTCTGGACTACTCTGCTCTCTGTTGCCTTTGAACCCTGCCTACAAACTCTACCTTGCTGACCTCTGTGACCCCTGGACTTTGGCTTACGAACTTGACGACTCTGACTTCTGGATCCCTGGACATTGGTGCACGGACACCACTACTCTTACTCTGTACTCCCAAGGCTTTGTAAGTATCGCTAACCATCTTTCAACAGGCCCGGCAACGCCATACCACACTCCGGGCATGCCCTCACTGCTGTGGGTGCGTGGTAATACCCTTCCCACCTCAGTATTGGGGTCTTACCAGGTCTGCGGGCATACAGGCGTGACATTATGCAGAGCCAAACAAATGCAGACCCCCCTCAGGTGGGTACAGGTGTTTCACTTGAGGCCTTACAATTTGTGAGCAATCAGCTGTCCAGTCTCCCAGCAATTGGCTAACCTTTCCCTTCAGGAGACACCAATGGCTCCAGCACCCCCGGTTGCCATGACCCATGCTAACTCTGGACCCCGCATTCCATCACCTAATCACTACGATGGGGACCCCCTCACCTGCCGCGGTTTCCTAAACCAATGCGAGGTGCAATTAGAGATGTCCCCCTCTCAGTTCCCCACTGGTCGCTCTAAGGTGGTTTACATCTACGCCTTGCTTACCGGTGACGCCCTCGCTTGGGCTTCTCCCCTCTGGGAACTTAAGAGCGAACTAACCCAAGATTATCCTAAATTCAGACACGAATTTCAGCAAGTATTTGATACTCCTGCACGGCGCGAGACAGACGCATTCTCTCTCTTCCATATTTCACAGGCCCGAAGATCTGCTGCCAAATACGCAATCGAGTTCCGTACTCTCGCCGCAGAGACCCAATGGAATGATGAGGCATTCACCGCCGCATATTGGCACGGACTCTCGGACACCTTGAAGGATGATCTTGCTACTCATACCCGGCCTTCTTCCCTGGAGGAGTTGATTACACTGAGCATACGCATGGACCAGCGTACCCAGGAGCGACGGCACGAGAGACACTGTTCTCATTCTCTTCCTTCCTCTGTTGTCTCTCCCAGGTCGCCTACATCACCCCTCCTGGCACTGGATGCCCTGAAGCCGATGCAAATCGGTAGCCAACAACTTCGGGCCGCGGAGAGAATCTGACGCCGTCAGTAGGGACTCTGTTTCTACTGTGGTTCTTCGGAACATCTTCTCCAGAATTGTCCCCTGAAGCCGGGAAACGGGAACACCCAGTAAAGGTAGAGGGGCTTCTACTAGGTACTGTCTCTCCTTGCCCCTCTCTCCCTGAAAATCTCCCAAAGAAATGTATGCTTCCTGCCACTCTGGAGGGTCCTGACCTTTTCCTGCAGGTAAAAGCTTTCATTGATTCTGGATCTGGTGGTAACTTCCTGGATCAAGCCTTCGCCCCTGAGAATCAAATCCCTATGGTTAGAAGAAAAGCACCTATTGGTCTCGAGGCCATCGACGGTCGACCACTCCAGCCAGCATTTATCATCTGGGAGTCTATTCCTCTTACACTGACCTTGGCCGACGGTCATAAAGAGGTAATCATTTTCGATATCTTCCATTCTCCTACTGTTCAACTTATTTTAGGATTGCCTTGGCTTCAACTCCACAATCCGCGCATTGATTGGACCGGCACCCTGCCTATCCAATGGCCTTCTTCCGCTGACTCTGCTCCTACGGCTCCTCTTGTTGCGGTGCTTGCCGGTCTGGATTCCGTTCCTTCCAATCTATCGATCCTACCGACCATGTATCATGAGTACTTGGATGTGTTCAACAAGGTACAAGCTGAGGTTCTACCTCCCCATCGTCCGTACGATTGTCCTATTGATTTGATTCCTGGAACCATCCTCCCGAAGTCGTATCCTTTGTCCGTTCCTGAAACTGAGGCCATGACGTCCTACATTCAAGAAATTTTGGAAAAAGGATTCATCCGCAACTCTACCTCCCCTGCCGGGGCAGGCTTCTTCTTTGTGAAGAAGAAGGATGGATCACTTAGGCTATGCATTGACTTTCGCGGACTCAATAAGATCACAGTAAAGAGTCAGTATCCCCTTCCCTTGATCTCTGAACTGTTCGACCGTTTCCAGGGGGCCTCTATCTTCTCCAAGCTCGACTTAAGCGGGGCCTATAATCTCATTCGCATAAGAGAGGGGGATGAGTGGAAAACCGCGTTTAATACGCGATCTGGACATTATGAGTATCTAGTTATGCCCTTTGGCTTATGCAATGCTCCTGCCGTCTTTCAAGAGTTCATGAACGACATCTACCGGGATGTGTTGGGGACATTTGTCATAGTATATCTGGATGACATTCTAATTTTTTCTAAAAACCTGGAGGAACACATTCAACATACCAAACTGGTACTGTCTAGGCTCCGTTCGAACCGCTTATACGCCAAGATGGAGAAATGTTTGTTCTACCAGACCTCTACTGCCTTCCTAGGCTACATTATCTCCAACCAAGGTTTCTCTATGGATCCAGAAAAATTCAAATCGGTTCTCGACTGGCCGCTGCCTAATTCGCTCAAGGCTGTGCAGCGTTTCCTCAGCTTTGCCAATTATTACAGGAAATTCATTAAAACATTTTTCTTCTATTGCTCTTCCCATCACCGCCTTGACCAAGAAAGGCGCAGATCCCACCTCCTGGTCTCCTGAAGCTATTGTTGCTTTCAAGGTCCTTAAAAAAGCTTTTGTGTCCGCACCCATCCTACGCCATCCGGATACCTCTCTTCCCTTCACTTTGGAAGTCGACGCTTCGGACGTAGGAGCTGGTGCAGTTCTGTCTCAGAGGTCTTCTCCCCAAGAAAGACTCCATCGCTGTGGTTTTTTTTCCACGGAAATTTTCATCTGCTGAAAGAAATTATGATGTTGGTAATCGTGAACTTTTGGCCATTAAACTGGCTCTTCAAGAATGGAGGCATCTTTTAGAAGGCACCAAGGAACCTGGGGCTTTCCTCACTGACCACAAAAATTTGCTGTATATCGAGGGGGCCCGACGGTTGGGGTCTCGTCAAGCTCGGTGGTCTCTCTTACTCGCCCGCTTTAACTATACCATTTCATACATTCCTGGTACCAAAAATGTCAAAGCGGACGCTCTCTCTCGCCAGTTCGCCACGGAAAGCGAATCTAATGAAGCCACGGAACCTATTCTTCCTGCCAAATGCATAATCTCCGCTAATAATTTTGGTGTGTTGGACGAAATCAATAAAGCCCAGGCTCACATTCCCAGCAGGTTCAGGGTACCAGAAGGGCGCTTATACGCAGCTCCACGGTTTCGTCACAAGATTCTTCTTTGGGGTCATTCCTCTAGATCTGCCGGTCATCCAGGCTTCAAGAGGACAGCGGATCTTATTAAACGGACATTTTGGTGGCCGAGGATGAACAAAGATATTTTTTACTTTACTAGTGCTTGCCCTGTATGTGCCCAGAGTAAGACGCTCCACCACAAACCCTCTGGCCTCCTCATGCCTCTCCCCATTCCGGAGCAACCCTGGAAACACATCTCGATGGATTTCATTGTCGAACTTCCCAACTCCAAAGGAATGAATACCATTCTTGTCATAGTAGACAGATTTTCTAAACATTCACACTTTATTCCCCTCAAGGGTCTTCCTAATTCTGCTACTTTGGCCGATGTTTTTTCCAAGGAAATTTTCAGATTACATGGCGTTCCCATTTCTATTGTCTTTGACAGAGGGTCTCAATTCATCTCTAAGTTCTGGCGGGCGTTTTCCCAGAGACTCGGAATTTCTCTCCTTTTTTCTTCTGGATATCATCCTCAGACCAATGGTCAGACCGAAAGGATGAATCAAACCCTAGAGCAATATCTCAGATGTTTCGTATCGGAGTCACAGGACAACTGGGTGGACCTGTTACCATGGGCCGAATTTGCAATCAACTCTCTCAAGAATGAGTTTACCCAAGAGTCACCCTTTTTCATTAATTTCGGCTTTCACCCCAGCAATCTTCCTCTCCCTTCTCCCCCTTCTGGCGTTCCTGCAGCTGACTCATGTTACGACCCAACAGAACTCTTGGAAAAGGATCCTCAAATCCCTACAATCTGCTGTTGCCAAACAAAAAACCAAGGCGGATCGTCATCTCCAACCAGGTCCCTCATTCAAGCCTGATGACAGAGTGTGGTTGTCCTCGAAGAACACCTTAAAACTCCATCTCCTAAACTGTCACCAAGATTTCTGAGCCCATTCAAAATCGTAGAAAAAGTCAACCCAGTCGCTTACCGTCTTGCTCTACCTCCCACCATGAGGATTCCTTCTGTATTTCATATCTCCTTGCTTAAACCTTTTGTACAGAGCTCGCATTTTCCTTACCCTTCCCGTAAGCCCAACCCAGTGTCCACCCTATGACAACAAGAGTACGAGGTTCAATCTCTCATTGACTCACGCTGGTCTAAAAACAAGCTCCAGTTCCTTGTCCACTGGAAGGGCTAAGGTCCGGAGGAACGTTCATGGGTACCGGCACGTCACATTCATGCTCCGAAACTCCAACAGTTTCATCTAAAATTTCCCCAGAAACCGTGGCTGGATCGCTCGGAGATCGATCCTCAAGGAGGGATACTGTGACAGTTCAGGGGATTCCTTCCCCTTCATGTGTCCCTGACGCCCCACACTCGCCTATCCTCTCTGTTCCTTCCCCTGCCAGCCTCCCTTCCTTTACCCACACCTGCCCTCTCTGGCTGCTTCTGACATCATCCCAGCACTACTGCGCGCTCCCCGCAAGACTCCCGCACGTGCTCGGTTCCCGAGCCCCTGCTGCGGCGTTCCCCACTCTCAGCCCCCCTCGGTCTCTGTTCCTATCCCTTACCTCCGGTGGCTGTCCCCTCCGTTCCTCCCTCTGTGGGTGTCCCCGAGGCGCTCCGCACGCCTCGTGACGCAGCCGGTGCGCGCGCACTCAGATTAAAGAGGGCGCGCGCACACGCGCCTCTTCTAGGGTTTTTCAGCCTCCTTGCTCCTCCTCTCATGCCCTGCAGGCAATCTCTCTCACTGGCTCCCCTGTCTCCTCCTCTTCTCCTCCTCACCTATCCCTGCTGTCTCCCATTTCACCTTCTGCTCCTCCTCTCTCTCCTATTGGTGTTCCCTCCTTTATAACCCCTGTCTGTCCTTTCTATCATTGCTCTGCATAGCTCTTGTTACCCCTGTGTGTGCAGTCCTATGCTTGGCTCTCCTCTGTGTTTCAGCTTGTTCCTGCTCCTGCTTATCCCTGGATCTCCCTGGTTTGACCTTTGCTCGTTCTGGACTACTCTGCTCTCTGTTGCCTTGAACCCTGCCTACGAACTCTACCTTGCTGACCTCTGTGACCCCTAGACGTTGGCTTACGAACTTGACGACTCTGACTTCTGGATCCCTGGATAATAGAGCACGGACACCACTACTCTTACTCTGTACTCCCAAGGCGTTGGAAGTATCGCTAACCATCTTTCAACAGGCCCGGCAACGCCATACCACACTCTGGGCACGCCCTCACTGCTGTGAGTGCGTGGTAATACCCTTCCCACCTCAGTATTGGGGTCTTGCCAGGTCTGCGGGCATACAGGCGTGACAGTAACAGGGCTTTTCCCCTGTCTAAAAGGCTGCCAAAATAAAGCCTGTCTTTTGCTGATGAGTCCAGCAAAGAGATGGTTAATTTCAGCAGGAGTTAATTGACTAGTCTCCACCTGGCTCATCAAGCAGGGTTAAAAGCCCTTCACACAGACTGCCTGAGAGCTCTAACACAGAATAGTCTGTGGGGAAGAGAGACTGTTCCACGCAGCATGGGACCCTGGAGCCTGCCAGAGAAAACCCCCACAGACATCACTACCGCTACAGACCCTGGACTGACATGGAGAGCACCCTGCCTACAGGTCTTTGAACTGTGTCAAAGGTTGGTCAGAGGCCTAGCCATCCAGCCGTCAGATAGGGACTGCTGAAATGTTAGCCAGTCCCCTACATGGGGTTAGGCCTGCTTGTTGTTTTCTGTTGTAATGTGTTTGCTGATATGAAGCTGTTTTCTGTTTAAAGCTGCTGTGCTTTTAATTTGCCACAGTTCCTGTAATGGCTTGCATAAAAGAAGTAAAAAATGGAAGAACCACGTGCAAAGGTGATCAGAATAAAGGGCTACAGATCTAAGCAGAAAAAGCTTCACTGCGCTGAATAAGGCCGCGCTTATAGTGCCGTTGACGCGACCGATGACGTCACCCGTCGTTGTCACCACTAGTGAAAGTTAAACTTCAGTTTTAAACACCGTCTCTGGCGATGTCACGAATGGGACGGGTAGCGCTCTCCGATTGGTTTAGAGACAGTCACATGTGGCGACTGTCTCTAAAAAAATCAAATTTACCCGGCTTCAAAATTTTTGGTCGCGACATCACTCCGTTGCTCTGTCGCTGTCACCCTTACTATAAGCGCTTGCGACGGAGTCAATGGATTTGTTTTTAGAGCAACGTCTCTTCGCCATCGCCAGGCACTATAAGCGCAGCCGTAAGCTACAAACACCATGCTCTTACTGGGGGGGACTGCTACAGAGAGTGACCCACACAAGGTACCCTGTTTTGTGACCAAAGTCTACCCCATTTCGTGCAGGAAATAAACCCACAGGTTTTTTTATAAATGACTGCTCAGCAAAAACGAAGTCTACAGAGATGCTTGCAAGAGCTACAAACTCTGCAACTGAAGTTTGCCCTCACTTGTATAACTACCAGCTGTGTTCTAGCATATACAGAGAATATTGCTGCAATATCGCCTCCCAAGGTCAGTGTGAAGAATGGAGGGCAAAATGTGTTTTTTCTGTCATGAACCCTGCCACACCAAAGAGTGTCCCTTCAGGCCATTTGATGATGAGAATGTCTCTTATATGTTCTGAGAAATGAGACGCACCAGCGAATCACCCTTAGGATGTTGGGGCTGCCTGGAACTTAGGCACACAGAAGGGTCATATCCCAACGTCCTTGAACATGAATGCCGGCAGCAAGAGCAGGACCCACTGAACACCGAATATTTCCACCTGATACTGCAACGGCAAGAAAAGCATGGTGGGTGCAGTGAAACAGATAGGGAGACTGCTGCACACCAATAACAATAGAATAGATAAAATAGATACAAATACTCCTGGCTCAGGATTCTCTGTGATAATCCAGTATTCAATGGAAGGTATAAAGAACAGGGCTCCACGTATTTTAAATACACTATTTATTGCCAAAAGAGTGACGTTTCGGCCATACATAGCCTTTATCAAAAGCAAAATGCCATTTTGCTTTTGATAAAGGCCATGTATGGCCAAAACGTCACATTAGTCTTTTGACAATAAATAGTGTATTTAAAATCTGTGGAGCCATGTTTTTTATACTAACAAATAATATTAGACAGCACACAAAGTCTGTATAAGGAGAAATAATAGGTGCAAATGGGAACAGGGAGGACCCTGTTTCCTCCCAAATTATCAATAAACCAAAAATGTTCCCAGCACTCAAACGGAAGAAACAAAAAGTGAATGGATCAGCCAAAAACACATTTAATGGTACATGAATTATGCACACAATGGTCAAACACAGACCGAGAAAAACACTATGTGCTAGGACAGGCACAAGGACAGGGAAGGGGAGAGGGGAGGGAGGGGGAAAAGAGGAAACATTGGGGGTATAAAAGTCCAGGGCGTGACGTTGCCCCCCTTCTACAGGCCCGTTCCCAGGTGGACCGTAGTCACCTGGTACTTCCCTCAACCCTGCGACAAAGTCCCTGAGAAACACAGTAACAGACTATCACTGAATATCCAAACAGAATAAGAATAGGCTGTGAGGCACAAGACTCAGACCAACCAACCCTGGGAGAGCTATGTATATGACAGGGGAACTGGCTGGTAAAGGTCTGAATCTAGCACTGACAGTGCTGGGCTGCTTGCACCAGGAGGAGTTTGCTGCCACGTCTCGTTTTGCCTTAGGACATTTCCTGTACTCACTGGACTTAAAGTCTACCAACGTGGGTTATTAACCTTTTAGTACCCTGCTTTGCCAGCTTACTCCCCTGTCACACAAATAGCTCTTACAGTGTTGGTGTACACATCTAGATTCAGACCTTTACCAGCCAGTTCCCCTGTCATATACATAGCTCTCCCAGGGTTGGTTGGTCTGAGTCTTGTGCCTCACAGCTTATTCTTATTCTGTTTGGACATTCAGTGATAGTCTGTTACTGTGTTTCTCAGGGACTTTGTCGCAGGGTTGAGGGAAGTACCAGGTGACTACGGTCCACCTGGGAACGGGCCTGTAGAAGGGGTTCCCATACCCCGAAACGTGACGTTGCCCCCCTTGCCCTGGACTTTTATACCCCTCGTGTTTCCTCTTTTCCCCCTCCCTCCCCTCTCCCTTCTCCCCTTCCCTGTCCTTGTCCCTGTCCTAGCACATAGTGTTTTTCTCCGTCTGTGTTTGACCATTGTGTGCATCATTCGTGTACCATTAAATGCGTTTTTGGCTGATCCATTCACTTTTTGTTTCTTCCGTTTGAGTGCTGGGAACATTTGGGGTTCATGTTTTTTATACCTTCCATTGGGTGCAGTGAAACTACAGAAATTGCATGCAAAGAAGGGGGACCTCGGTATGCCTGACGTGCCAGAGTCTTCCAAAGAAAAAGAGGAAGAAGAAGAAAAAAGGTTCTCAACTTACCGTGGAAATTGCAGACACATCAGCAGGTGACCCTGCGACACCACAAGGGGGCTGAGTTGACCTGCAGCCTAGAGTGAATGGAAGATTCATTCCGGGAATGGTGAAATCTCCAGATGGCCCAAGGCAGAAGTTGTGACCCTGAAGAAGTGTCTGTCTGGCTCTGACAGTGAGGAACCCTCAACAAACAATACCAGGGAAGTGAAGCCGCAACCAATAAGTGACGATCCCTTGACCAACCCTGAAGATGCATTGCAAAATGCCAGATATGACTGATCTCCATGAACGATTGTAACAGGAGATAGAAAATAACGCTGAGCAACAGAGTGCTCTGCTCGCAGTTTATTCTGGAGTCTAGCACCAAGTTGGAGGACCTGAGGACTGATCTAGAGGCAGCTGACAAAGTTATTGCTGACTGGAAGCAGAAGTTTGACGAGACTCAGGCAGATCAGAAAGTCTCTCAGAAGAAGGTTCTTAGTCTCACTATAGAGCTTGACTCTCACAGTCTCAGCACAGTCTCTCAAGCAGTTTTTCAGTCGCAGTGCAAACCTGGGAGTCTCTCAGGAAGAGAGCTGATTGCTGACGAGAGCACAATCTTGGCACAGAACTAGAAATCTCTCAAAGGGAATTTCACAGACTCTGTGCAGAACTGAGAGTCTCTCAGAAAGATATTCACAGTCTTGGTACAAAGCTCGAAGTCTCTCAAAAGGAGTTTTGCTGTCTCATGTACTGATCTGGAAGTGTCTCAGAAGGAGCTTCACTCTCTCAACACAGAGCTAGAAGTCTCGCACCAGGAAATCCGACGTCTTAGCACAGAGGTGTGTAAATTGAAGAATGGCTACGGAAAGGCCTGAATACTATAGAGACTGTAAAAAGAGAGAACAAACCTGACATAGGAGGTTTCATATCTGACTGATCAAATTTATAGAAAAGTTGGAAGTACAGTTGGCACTGAAAGAAGCAGAGGGCACTTTTCAGCAGGAAAAGAGAAACTCCCTGTGTCTTCAATTAGACCTTTCTCAGATCAGAGCAGACTCTGAAAGAAAAGAAGAGTTCTAACACTTCAAAAATACTGCAGAGCTCTTATGCAAGGAAGGTTAGAGAGAGAAAATTATCTGCGCAACCGCTCTGTGACGGTTGTCATACAAGCTGCCTACAGATAAACGAAAGCTCACCAGATTTATCGCCAGAATAAAGCAGCCTAAATTCTCCAGTCAATATGGGGAATGCAACAAAAAATAAAGAAATATGAACATTTGAAGCAATGTGTAATTGTGCTCCAGTCAAATGTTAGGAAGTATCCGCAGCAACGATGCTACAGGAAAATGAAGGAAGCTAGTTGTGTGATTCCGTCCAGATATAGATCCTACATCACAAATTAAGCAAGTTGTGCGTTGCTATAAGCACATCCGCAATGCCGTCTCAGTGTTACAGCTGGCTTTCCACAAAATCCAGGAGGACTGAAAAGTACAATACAAATCCGGGCATACTACTGTACCCACGTGTCCCGAACCAGATTCCTCATGATGAATACAGCTGCTCTAAATATCCAGTCTTTGGCTAGGTTGCGACAGAACTGTACCAGTGATCATGTCCCTAAAGATACAACAATAGTTTTTCACTCGTCTTTGCAAGGAAAAAAGGCCCAGTATGATAAATTTACCGATTACCAAACAGAAATGCAACGGGGGTCAATCAGAGTTGATAAAAAATAAGAACCGCCTGAGATCAATGATACTGAGCCAGACAACTATCATTAATGGATTCATCAAGCTTGCTTGAAGGCTAATCAACTTTTGAAAAAACTCCCATTTTAACCACTGCCCCACTATAAACTCTTGAAGCAATCTGAAGTCTCAGCTGCCCTTTAAAGCTGTTTCACCAATCAGTGGGCAAAAGAGTGTTTGATAATCCAAAGGAGAACAATCTATTGGACAGTGCAAATAAATAAAACACTTATCAATAACATGGGATTGAACAAAACAGTTTACAATTTTTCACACCATCATTTTAATGAATTACTCACTTAAGGTCAGTCTGTCAATCCGTAAAAACAAACAATACATCCTCAACATTAGGTTTTGCAGTCAGATAATCTGACAAACACTTAAATGTATTTATTAATAAAACATTTTACAGGAATTAAAAATACATTGAGAGTTACATCTCATTTTAAAGTATGTAATAAGTAGATTATATATATATATATATATATATATATATATATATATATATATATATATATATATATAAATGTAAATACAACTGTATGCTCATCTGCATGTCTTAGGCAGGTCTGCAACCCCGCCTTTCCCCATTATCACCCAGCACACAGCACTTCCACTGCAGCAAGGTATATATATATATATATATATATATATATTACATTATATATGACATTTACAGACGTGTTTAAAGTAAGAAACACCTGATGTCCTGAAAGCTTAGAAAATTTGCCCTAGAAATTAAGTAAGAGAAGGAAGAACAACTGGATACTACTAGAACTTGAGCAGGCTTCTAAAGAAAAATCTTAGGTGATAAGTGCTGTATACAGTAGTGGGAAGAAGCCTTCTCAGTTTATTAGGTAGCTTGTCCAGAAAGTATTTGAATGTTAGACAGGAAAATTGTACCCTATGTCTGGACGTTAGTGGCAGCCTACCTAATCCTGTTAAAATGTCAGAATGATGGGTATTAAAGTTACATGATGAGAAAAAAAATGGCATATTGAGTTGAATAGAATATCATGTTTGCTGTGATTAATTTGGGGTGCTGTACCATACACTATGTCCCTATAGTTAATAATTGGCACTCTCATATGTTGCGCATTGCACTTTCTGACCATGGAACTTAGGCAACGTTTATTCCTGTAAAGTATGCCAAGTTTGGTATAGATTTGTATGTCAACGTGTCAATATGAAAAACAAACATCAGATGGCAGTCTAGCCATTTACCCAAATGTTGGAAATGGAGGCTATCTTAATGGTTCTAATCAGTAGTTCAGTCATTGGAAGCTTTAGAATGTAGCCTTAATCCCAAACACCATATTTACTCTTTTGTCTGTGTTTAAGAAGAGCTTGTTTTGGGTGATTCAGAATACGACAGATAAATCAGTTTGAAGTACATTTTCAAGGCCGCAGAGTCTGGAACTGAGTGCATATAAGATAATATTATCAACATACTTGTGGGCAGGTCATTTATACAGACAAAAAATAGCAGGTAACCCAGAACAGAGCATTGGGGGACCCCACAGGTAACATCTACAGTAGGTGGTTAGAGTTAGAACCTGAGAGATAATTAACAGGGAGATCTCAATAAGTATGAATGAAACCAGTTTAAAACATTTGGTCCAATTACAGAGCACGGAAGCTTGTTTAACAAGATACCATGGTCAACATTATTGAAAACCTTTGTAAATCTAGGAATATTGCATTGGTTAACTATACATGTTCCATTCTGCACTGGATCTTATTGCATAATTTAAGTGTTGTTACTGTAAAATGATTTAGGCGAAAGACAGATTGAAAGTGACAAAGAAAATGTAACATAATATCTGCTTAAGTGAAAATGAACACATTTTCCATGACTTTAGACAATATAGGTAATATAGAGCAGGGGAAAAGAATAGGGGCGCAAAAGAAGAGAAATAATCACTAAAAAGTGCAAAAATATCAATTTATATAGGCATATATTAAAAAAGTAGTACACACTTACAATAAAAATAAATCATGTAGATCCTAACACATCAAGCTAGTGAATTCCACGAACGCGACGTCCGCAATCAAGACAGAAAAACCCCTCTCCGGATAGCAGTTGGTAAAGCTGAGGGGAGTCTCCAGACCGGCATCTCCGTGTGAAAATTCCTGCACTGGTGTGAAGCTGTTGGGCGTATCGCGTCGTCACGCAACTACCCAGCATGCACTGGCACTCCTATGCATTTCGTGTCACGTGGGACACTTCGTCAGGGGGTGCACGAAATGCGTAGGAGTGCCAGTGCATGCTGGGTAGTTGCGTGACGACGCGATACGCCCAACAGCTTCACACCAGTGCAGGAATTTTCACACGGAGATGCCGGTCTGGACACTCCCCTCAGCTTTACCAACTGCTATCCGGAAAGGGGTTTTTCTGTCTTGATTGTGGACGTCGCGTTCGTGGAATTCACTAGCTTGATGTGTTAGGATCTACATGATTTATTTTTATTGGAAGTGTGTACTACTTTTTTAATATATGCCTATATAAATTGATATTTTTTGCACTTTTTAGTGATTATTTCTCTTCTTTTGCGCCCCTATTCTTTTGTTTATGTGTTTGTGAGTGTTCTCTAGCTCCGCTGATCACGGGAGACGGGGAGCAGCACTGAAGAGAGATTGCCATAGGAGATCTGTGACGGCAAGTGCGCACTTACCTTCCCATTTCAATATAGAGCAGGGGTGCACAAACTGAGGGGTGCAAGATTTTCATGGAGGGGGCGCGGCTGTTAAAGAGGTCCCGCACTTTGCCACAAGGCATTTAAATTAAATGCCGGGGGACCGCGCAAGGCCTCTGTAAGTTCCCTTACTATGGCTTCCAGCGACGCGTCGTCATGGCAACGCGGCGTCAAATGCCATTGCGGAGGTCACGTCACATCATGTTACCATGGCAATGTGACGTCACACGAACCCGCAGCGTCATTTGACACCGGAGCCAAGGTAAGGGGGCGCGAGCAGAGGGGGACAGCATGCAAGGGGGAAAGTTTGCACACCCCTGATAAAGAGCATGATCTGTAGTTGGAAACTATTTTTTTTTCCCACCACATTTGCAATTTGGGATGACTAGCAGTTTTCGAGACCTTTTGAAATGGCCAAATGACAAAATAGTTGATTAAGGAGACAATTGGTTTAGCAATGACAGGGGCACTGAGACGTAGGATGCTGGATTGCAATTGCTCTGACCCACATTGGTTGTTTAGCTTTCGTATTAGAAGTCCCTAAAACTCATCATCAGACACTGGGATAAATTGAAATATGTGAGCAGAGTCGGGAGAGGAACGGCTACTAAAAGCGTGCGCTCAATCTGGGCATCATAGTTTTGGCCACTATAGTGTCTTGACAATAAGAAAATAAGACATATATAGAGAAGGAACAGCCGTTCCTAAAATCAGTGCTCAGAGAAGACAAGTAAGTTCATTGTTTTTAGCTATATGTATATAGCAACATTCTGATGAGTCCGGACACGAATATACATCCATGAAAATAATAATCTATATTGAACGAGAGTCACATTATACTCCAGGGAATAGCTAAATAGGGGATGCCTGCGGCTCCCACTATAATAATGTAGTTCTCCTGGAGCTAGACTATCAATGTAGAAAAAAAGGAGTCCCTGAGAACATGAATAATCATAGTACTCATGACCTTCCGGTTGAGTGTCCAGTGCTCCCCACTCGCGTGCAGGATACCGGAAATTGTCCCATGGGGGATGAGATAGAGCGGTGCACTGCCCGTGAAAATATCGTGATGGGAGCCGGATCGCAATAAAAAAATGTATTTGTGTCCATTAGCAACATAGAAAAATAGAGATACAGGAACCTCTAACGTGTTTTGCAAAGTTGTACGCTTTATCAAAGAGAGAATAAGACATCCCACAAAGTATACATTGAATGTGTTAGCAATGGCTGTGCAATTAGATAAAAGTGCATCATCCTTCTTGATAAATGGGCAATAGGACAGACAACTTTATCCATCCAATGTTGTAAACACATTTATTTAAATCAACATTCATCAAGCAACAAAGCTTAGAAAAAAAATACTTTTGAATAATCCAAAATGCATTGCCTGCAAAGGGAAGAAAAAAAAAAAATAGAAAAAAGCAGAACTTCCAAGAGACCCTCTAAATCAGATAAGTCACCAAAATTGCCTTTTGTAATTAGTCTATTAATTCCACTCACTGACAAAAAGCTGACCATGAAGCTGGATTTGCTGATCATTTTAAAAGGTCCTTTAATCCATTAAAATCAAGGTCCCAGTAGACGTTGGCAAACCATGCTTCATTATCTCTGGAAACAGCTGCCAAAACAACGTCATCTGAAAAGGAGAAAGACAGTCAAGTATAACATTCTTAAAACAGAGTATGTAGTGTCTAAAACTAGAGTTGATTCAATTTGTGTAAAAGTTAAGTGACGTATAAAGTCAACCACTGGTCTAAAATTAGCTGACACCTTGTTGATGGCTGTATCATGGGACAAGAACAGCTGGCATTAATCAAAAAGATTCATAATCATCACCGCATTACGCACACTTCGTGCCTCCTTAATAGGCTACAAAACAGCCAATCGATGGGTTATTTCCAATAACAATACACAATAGTTCAAGGCGGTGGTCAGATACATTCGGGGCCCTAGCTTCCTCCTGTCTGGCTAGAGGGGTGGGTGTGAGTCATAATGCAGACTTCTCTCCACAGTGGTTCAGTACCTGAATGATCCCCCAACAAATCCACTGCAGTGTTAATTCATACAACACTTGTTGTGGACGTAGGTGTAGTGTAGGGCATTTTGTATTTATTTTTCTGTGCATTATAATCTTTATTTAGATTTTCATTAGAAATGATTTTTGCAATGATTAAACTATGTTTCTTGATGTCATTTTGAACAACACACTATGTTGCTGCATGCTACTTTTGTGCATCATGCTCCTGCATCTGGTATTGAGTTGAATGATTAGAAATACATAATATTAGCTAGCTCAAAACTGAAACCCAAACCCATGGCATTATATATTTAATAGTGGACAACTGGAGTACTAATGGTAAAGTGACCTTAAATATACAACATTAAACAATTCAATTGAGTAGAATGATGTCATTATCCAGGTCCCCTTTGGTGTGTTCTATGAGTGTATTTAAGGTGTCAGGTATGGTAGCTTGTGTGTATAATTTTATTGTTAATAATTATGTGAAAATATTACTGTTCTCTAGTGTTGTTTTGGTAAAAAAAAATCTTCTGTAATTTATACAGATCACTGCAACTTTTAAAATGCTGAATCATTTTTTCCTTAATAAGGTATATCTTTTTATTATCCTTTCACAAAAGCAGTTTGTATTATATATTGTGCAATATTTGTTATTGGGCATTCATGCAGCGTTTGCAAAATTTCTGTATCTCAGGAATGTGAAATGATACAAAGACAATAAAATCTACTTTCAAGATTAAGACTATTGCACAGGTTAAGCTAATTACAGAGGTAAGTATCTACGTAGGCAGGGATATTAATGATCTCAGCCAGAGCTGATGTTAATGGTGTTCAGCTCCGGAGACCCCCTGCTCCAATCCTATGTTCAAAAATAAAAATAAATTGCAAAATAAAAAATCGACCGCTTGGATTGCCTCTGTAGTTATAGCTGGTTCCTGGCTACCATTCTGCTCTCACTGGCATACAAGTCCTGGTAAGAGCAGGCAGTGCCAGTACCAATCATGGGTTTCCCCACACAGACAGTCCCTTGAGTGACAGGGAAGGAGGAGTGACTATGTCTGTGTTCTACCCAATCCTGGGTTCAGACCTGGTACCTTCCCCCTACTGTACTTAAGGGAAGTGCAACCCCAAATTCTTTAGTGTGTCTCTACCCTAATAGGAGAGTGAGTGATCACCTTTTCCCCTGGTCCTGCTAGAGGACTGGGGAAGAGCAAGGACTGCTGTGGGGGCCCTTGACCCGTAGTAAAGGTCCAGGGACCATCCTGAGTTTGTGAGACCAGAACAGAGACAAGAACTGCCGTGTTGCTATTAAGTGTACAGAAATAAAGCTGATTCCAGTTGAATATACCTCCTGCCTGGTGCGTGATCTTAGGCTGCGTCCCCGCTGGCGCTGACCGTGCTCATGCTTGGGAGCGGTGACGTCACCAACTCTCTAAGCATGAGCACCGGTTGTCCTGTCTATTTTGCAAGCGGGGGGGGGGGGGGCATTGGAGGCAAGTTGAGCTCGCTTCGAATTCACTTTTTTTGTCTCTTCAAGTGCCAAGCTTGGAAAAGCGCGTGAGCGGGGACTTCAACATAAAGAGTACAGGAAGTAAAAGCGGCAAGCGCCGAGCGCACAGCATGCTCTGCGCCAGCAGGAACGCAACCTTACTGGGGGAGAGGTAACTGTTTCTACCGTAGGAGATTGCCTCCATACATCTGGAGCTTACAGCAGATGGAGGCGCTGTGTACCATGGAGTAAATGTCAGGTATATACCCCAGAAGCCTGTCCTACAGTCCCCACAACTATTGGCGGACACCTCAGCCTCTTGTGAACCAACAGGTAGCATGCACCATACACCTGGTAACAGGGGATCTCCCATCGGGTGGGGGAAACACCGTCACACCTCTAAAGCAATCATAAGTAGGAAATTAGCTCACCCTATTGCAACCACTTCTTGTATACGTATGTTTCTTGAAAATAAAGATCATCTTTTCAAAGAAATCTTTTCAGTCATCCAGATTATGTTTAACTATTACAGGTATACCCCGCTTTAACGTACGCAATGGGACAGGAGCATGTATGTGAAGCGAAAATGTTCTTAAAGTGAAGCACTACCTTTTTTCCACTTATCGATGCATGTAATGTACTGCAATCGTCATATACGTGCATAACTGATGTAAATAACCCATTTGTAACAGGCTCTATAGTCTCCCCGCTTGCGCGCAGCTTTGGTACAGGTAGGGAGCTGGTGTTGCTGGTCAAGACATGTTGACAGGGGCATGCGTGAACTGCCGTTTGCCTATTGGGCGACATGTACTTACTCGCGAGTGTACTTAAAGCGGGGTATGTCTGTATAGGGTTTTTAACAAGGACATGAGTAAGTTCGACGAGAATCAGTAGCTCTCATCTTTTAAATAACTGTTGTACTTGATGACTTGTTACTGTAATCTGAGAATTCAATGATTTCGTTTTCTCTGCACTAATCCAAAATGTAGATCTAGTTTGTTTCTATATGTGTAGTAAACAAACAATGTAGCATCTATCTATTTAAATAGCTGCAGCATTTCCTACATATGGTGTTGCTTAAAAAAAAAGAACTGCTAGAAGGAGATACGGGTTTTCAAAGCTTAGTGTATTGAATGGCTTTATGAAGTTCTACAAATTACATTAAAATGCTTCTTGTGATCTGTTTACCATACAAAAAGTATGTGACAAGTGACTGCATTTGCTTGTGTAATCCCCTTTCCCTATACCTAAGGGAAACCGCGGGCGATTACTTGTGCTGCTAGTACCTGTACGCTCTGGGAGCCTGGGGTGAGCTCTCTCTCTCTCTCTTAGTGCAGGGTCTTAAAGGTGGATAGAGAGGGTGCTAGTCGGGTATTGAGGGAAAGAGCATTCCAGAGGTGTGGGGCAGTCAGTTGGAAAGGTTTAAGGCAGGAGAGGGCTTTAGATGCAAAGGGGGTAGAAAGAAGACATCCTTGAGTAGAACGCAAGAGTCGGATGGAGCATGGCGAGAAATTAGGGCTGAGATGTATGGAGGAGCAGAAGAGTGTAAAGCTTTAAAAGTGAGGAGGAGAATTGAATGTGTGTTACAGGATTTGATAGGAAGCCAGGAGAGGGATTTCAGGAGGGGAGACGCTGAGGCAGATTAAGGAATAAGTAAA
This sequence comes from Ascaphus truei, assembly GCF_040206685.1. Lineage (NCBI taxonomy): Eukaryota > Metazoa > Chordata > Amphibia > Anura > Ascaphidae > Ascaphus > Ascaphus truei. The sequence continues at coordinate 139,595,815 of NC_134484.1, forward strand.
GTGATTCTGGCAGCAGCGTTTAGGATAGATTGTAGGGGAGACAGGTGAGAGGCAGGAAGGCCGGACAGCAGGAGGGTGCAGTAATCGAGACGGGAGAGAATGGGAGCCTGAGTCAGAGTTTTAGCAGTCGAACAACAGAGGAAAGGGTGTACCTTTCTAATATTGCAGAGGAAAAAGCAAAAGGTTTTAAAAACGGTTAAACAGTTTACAGAGGTAGCCAGGTCCCTCCTCTGCCTGTCGCCCCCCCCCCCTCACCTTGCTGGCGATCGCGGGTGCCGAGCCCCATGGCAGACCCGTCGGCGGGCCGCAGGTGTGGGTGGTTGCTGAGGGAGCTGTTGCAGCGGTGATTGTGTGGCCGGGTGCTCCCGGCGGCTCCCGAAGCAGGCGCCGCCATTGTGCATTGCCTTGCGCATGCGCAGTGAGGGCAGAAGCCAGGAAGCCCTCGGCTAGCTTGCGCATGTGCAGAGATAGCGCGTGAACCCTCCGCCAATAGGATCAGGCTCTAGGCAGGGACTACAAGTCCCATGAGCCTTAGGGGACCCCACGTGATGCCAGGGAGCCAATAGGGCTGTAGGATCTCCCTGCAGAGGGGATTAGATACATTTCGTGGGGTTTGAGCCCAGGTGACTCACTGCACTAGGCCAGCAGCCCCCTAGGGCCCAGTTAGCCCTGAGCCACCCAGTAGCTTGTGTTGCTTCAGGGACAGGCCCCAGGTTAGGGACCCTGCCCCTTACTTTTACAGTGCTAGCTAGGGACACAGAAGACGCTGCGCTTCCCATCCAGAGGCTTGGGATCAAGCCTCCTCCGCAGAGAGAGCGCGGTCTGTACCAAGGGCGGAAGGCCCTGACCGATCATCTCCCCGGAGGAACCGAACATCGCCAGGAAAGTCGCCGGATCCTTTGCGAAGAATCTTTAATGCCCAGGTGCCGTCGCACTGGGCAGGTAACGTTACGCACGTGTACACACGAGTACTCGCACATAGTGGCAGCGCTGACCACGGGACAAGGGGGGTTATGCAAGGGAGAGGGAGTGGCTAAGTGAGTAAAGACACTGACTGGCACTGAGTTTGAAGCAGGGGAGCCTAGTTCAATTCCCGGTGTCGGCTCCTTGCGACCTTGGGCAAGTCACTTTATCTCCCTGTGCCTCAGGTACCAAAAAACATAGATTGTAAGCTCCATGGGGCAGGGACCTGTGCCTGAAAAATGTCTCTGTAAAGTGCTGCGTACAACTAGCAGCGCTATACAAGAACATGCTATTATTATTATACTGTGGACACGGATTAGGGGTACATGGTGGTGGGTGTGGGGATTACGTTATATCCTAATGCAGTGCTAACATTGAATGTGATTGGTATAAGTTATGCGCATATATGTAGTAAAGCCTGTCCTGTTTTACACCCGTGTGGTTACCGTGATTGTTTCCTGTGAGGGTCTCCTACCACTCCATTGGGATCCCTCCCAGGTGCAGGCATTGCACCATGAGATTGTTATATGTATGTACCCCAGGCTCCCCGAGCGGAGGCTTAGGCTCCTGAGAGCCATACAGGTATACACAGCAGTAGTAACCTATAACTATAGTTACATAGTTATAGGTAAACTATAGGTTACATAGTTATAGTGGGTCATGTTCGGTACCCCGTCGGTGGACACTGTTAGCCAGATATCCACTGGTAATCTGGCCTCTCTGCCGAACATCATAAGGTGTGAACTCATACCTCGTGTAATTGTTGGCATGTACCACATGCTCTACATGCTTGCTCCAACAGGCCTTCTCAGAGTTCCGTAGTGTGCCTAAGATGTTCAGTAGAGTCCAGTTGAAGTGCTCCGGAAGGGCATCTCCTTCAGGATGGTAGGGAGTCGTGCGAGACTTCTCAATATCAAGCAGCTTCAGGAGCTCTTTTATCAGCTTGCTCTTGAAGTCCCTCCCTTGATCGGTTTGCATTCGATTGGGTAGCCCGTAATGTATGAAGTACTTCTCCCACAGTATCTTCGCTACCGTGAGGGCTTTTTGGTCCTTGGTGGGAACACTTGGGCGTACTCGGTATAATGATCCATTATCACTAGGATATTCATGATACCGCTCGAGTCCGGTCCGATACATAGAAAGTCCATACAGACTAGGTCCATGGGACCAGAGCTATTCAGGTGGCACATTGCGGCTCCTCACAAAGGCAGTGTTTTTCGCTGTATACACCGCAAGCATCTTCGGCAATGATTTTTCACAGATTCACGCATCTTGAGCCAGAAGAACCAGTCTCTCAGGAGTCCAAAGGTTTTGTTCACTCCCAAGTGTCCGTGGTCATCTGCGATCTTCTCGGCAGAACTGGTTGTCTCTTATCAGGATAATTGTGATAGGGATGACTCGATAGAGGAGACCATGATCTATTTGGAACTTGTCCCATTCCCTCATGAGGATAGCGACCGTGTCGGCGGGAGCACACTTCACTAATGAGGGGTTATTTTCTTGGATGGCCCGGCGTATGTCTCTAGACACCGGATCTCACATCTGGTGCACCACTAGCTCTTTGCAGCTCATTATGGAGTCTTGCGTTATGGACAAGGCTTCTGGGTGACAGTACACAGCAGGAAGCGCCTCTGAATGGCCTCCCAAGGAGTCCACCACTCGGAGTAGGCTACTTCATTTTCTGCTATAGCTGATGTGGAGCACATTGCATGGATCCCTGTACCAGGAATCTTTTCCCATTCAGGTGCGGAGCTCAATCCGGGTCTTCTGGACAGAGCGTCAGCTCCTACTGTACATTCAAGGGACCCGGCTTGGTAAGACTCTTCTTAAGCTCTATGAATGCCTTCTCACAGAAGAAAGTCCATTTGTCACCGTACAGCGTTCGGGGAGTAGCTGCTTTTTGCTGAGTGTCTTCCAGATAGATTCTCAGCAGATTATTTAGCATCTTGGCCTTACTTAAGTATCACTCCACAAATCTCCGGTAGTATCCACAGAATCCCAGGAAGGAACAGAGCTCCATCACGTTCTCTGCTCTAGGCCAGTTCACTACTGCTTCAACCTTGGCTGGGTCAGTAGCCACTCCTTCCGCGGACACGATGTGGCCCATATAGGTGACCAAGGTGCGTCAGAATCAGCATTTGTCCAGGGACAACTTCAGACATTCTTTCCGTAGTCTATCCAAGACCTTCAGAAGGCGTTCTTCATGCTCTTCTAGTGTCCGTCCGAAGACGATGATATCATCTAGATAGACCGACACTCTCTGAGATTCATATCTCTGATGGTCTTTTGCATCAATCACTGAAAGGTGGCGGGTGCTCCACAGATGCCTTGGGCCATTCGGGTGAACTGATAAAACCCAAGAGGGCAGACAAACGCTGTCTGGTCCTGGTCTTCATTGCTCATGGGGACCTGGTAGTACCTGGACCACAGATCCAACATGCTGAACCACTGACTGCCAGACAAGGAGCTGAGGATCTATTTAATCCAGGGTACAGTAAGTGTATTGATCTGGAATTGTGCAGTGATTCAGGGCATGATAGTCCACACATAGGTGCACAGAGCCATTCTTCTTAAGTACAACCATGATAGGGGATGCATAGGGGCTGCAGGACTCAGTAATGATGCAAGCAGTCTCCATCTCTTTCAGGACATCCCTCACATCATCCACATCTCTGGGAGCTATCTGTCTGGAACGCTTTCAGAATGAGGTGGCATCGTTCAGTCGGATCGTATGTTGAGCACTCTTGCTGCAGCCTACATCCATTTCACTGGTGGAGAACACCTCTTTACACTCAACCAGCTTGTCACTAAGTCACTTCTTCCACTCCGGTGGCAAGGATGATTCCCTGAGGTCGAATTGCATTCTGGGAGGGGCTTCCCGCACAGTAGCAGCATTCACATGAACCAGAGGTTCTATTTGAGTGACTAGGTATATCCTGCCCTTTACTTGACCGATGTCACACCAAATGGAATGAGGTGAGATGTTTTGGATGGACACTGTGAATCGATGAGGAAGCGAGAACTTCCACTCCTTCATTTCTGGCACCACCTTGAACCCTCTCTTCACATCCTCTTCAGGTGTGGTTTCCAGTGAGAAGTACCAGTCCCCTTCATCCCGGCCAGGTTAGTTACTGTAGATACAGTTGTATGAAAAAGGGTGGAAGGCGGTCACTGCATAATAGAACCCAGCCATGAAGTAAAATAAAATCAGCTTTAATAAAGAGTATTGCTGTACATCACAGAATAGTCCTCTGACGCGTTTCGTTCCGTCCTGGAACTTTATCAAAGAGTGACAAATCTCTACATACATGCATCTTAAATAGACAAGCCCTTCACAATCATTGGTTCAAACACAGTTGTAACCACTCATATAATCACATAGAAAAAACCAAGGGGAGGGAGTTGATTTGGCCCATAAGAGCACCTTTGTATAGAGACAAATTATTAAAAAAGTTGACACACATACACATTAAATAAAACACAGATAAAAACAAAAACATTTGATGTATAGCATACATAATTAATTACTCAATTGAAAACTATTGATGAAGGAAAAAATATATATTTGTATATATTTTGTTGGAAGCTATAAGGGGATTAGGTAAAAGTTATAGAGGGTAAAGCGTATAATAGTATATATATATACACCTATCGTTAGGTTTAGAATATAATCATTTAATGTATATTGTAATACATAAGGGGTAAATGGAAATATAAGTATAACAGTATTAAATAACCATAGTTGAAACTATGGTAACAAAAACGCTTAACCCTAAGATAGATCTATATTTACAAGAGGGACACAACAACCTATTGATGACCCATGGTGTATTTGAAGGACAATAGGGCATGTAATCGCTACTGGAATGCTGGCATTAAAAATGTAATGATGGATCAGAACACACTCTCAAGACCCCCACACCCACTCAACCCTGAAGGAAGTGTTTAAGCTCCCAATCAAGGTTGATGCCATGCGGATGGAGGGTGTCGAAAGTGTATATCCAATACATCTCCTTTTGATTTAGGCTATTCTCTCTGTTGCCCCCCCCTAGGGTGGCATGGAATATGCTCAATGGCTGAGAACGAGAAGTTGTTTATACTACCTTTTGAGCATAATGAAAAATGTCGGGCTACTGGATGATTTAAGTCCCCTTTCTTTATCAGTCGGACATGCTCTGCTATCCTTACTTTGAGTGGTCTCGTGGTGCGACCCACATATTTGTGTCCACAGCCGCAAAAGAGAACGTAAATCACAAAACTGATATTGCAATTAAGAAAAAATTTCAAATAATACTTATTAGAATTATCATTATACATAATATATTTGGTCTGGAATGTGTACTGACACATAGAGCAACTGCCGCACTTGAAGAAACCTTTTGGAATACTTTTGATATTAGAAAAGTTGGATTTGGAGTCAAACATACTTGGTGACAAATGGAACGCCAGAGTTTTTGCCTTGCGATAAGAGAATCTTGGTCCGTGTTGTACAATATTGCGAATGTCCTTGTCTAAAAGCAATGTATGCCAATGTTTTGATATAATATTGCAGATTTGTTGAGATTGAGAATTAAACGTAGTAATAAAGAGTGGACTCTTTTTATTTTCAGAAAACAATTTGGAATCTCTCTCATGTTTAGAAATGAATTGCCTCTTTTTCTTACGAATTAATGTGTTTCTGTCCATGACATCTGCTTTTGTAAATGCTGATGATATATCTTTGGCAGAATAGCCCCTTTCAAGGAATCTGTCAGACATCTCTTTGGCTCTAGATAAAAATACCTCATTATCCGAGCACAGTCGTTTTAATCTAATAAATTGGGCCCCTGGGATGTTCTTGATTAGAGAACGGGGATGAGAGCTATGTGCACTTAAAAGTGTATTTCTGGAGTTTGGTTTCTTATAGATATCTGTCTGAATGTTCAGTTCACCGTCAATATACAGGAACACATCTAGAAAATGAATATTATTAATATTGTGCTCAAAAGTAAACTTAAGATTATATATATTGGTGTTCAAATAATCAATAAAAGAAATTAGTGAAATTTCATCACCCTTCCAAATAAAGATCAAATCGTCAATATATCTCTTGTAATAGACGATACTATGACGATATGAATTGTCACTGTGATAAATAAAATGTGATTCCCAAAGACCCATAAATAAATTCGCATATGAAGATGCAAAACTTGTGCCCATAGCTGTGCCCAACCTCTGTATATAAAACTGTGAATCAAATAAAAAATAATTGTGCGTGAGTAAAAATGATATAGATTCTAACAAAAAAGTGCAATGTGAAATCGATAAAGTGGATAAATTAAGAAAGTGCTCAATGGCTGCAAGGCCGTGATGGTGTTCTAAAATAGAATACAGGGAGGTCACATCCATAGTGACCCACCTGTATTCCTTGTGCCATGAAAATTCCTGTATACTGGCGGTGAAGTCAGTCGTGTCTCTGATGAATGATGGTAACTGGAAGACAAGGGGTTGTAAAAACCTGTCCACATATCGCGGTAACCCATCTCCCAAAGATCCAATGCTCGCTACAATGGGTCGACCAGGAGGGTTGACCAACGATTTATGGATCTTTGGGAGATGGTGGAATACCGGAATCACGAGATGTGGACAGGAGAGAATTTCAATTTCTTTTTTGCTGATAACACATAAAATTCTGCCCATATCCAATAATTCTAATAACGCAAGGCGGTACTTGGAAGTGGGATCACTCCCAAGACGTTGATAAGAGTTTTTACCTTCCAATTGTCTCATGGCTTCACAATAGTATTGATCTTTCGACATAACAACAAGGGCACCTCCCTTATCTGCGTTTTTAAGGACGATATCATAATCTTTTTTAATACAATCGATTTGTTGGATTTCAGTATACTGCACCGACACACTTTATTCAAGCAAATACCCGGTATGTACCTGGCAGATACCTGGAATGCGCCGCTCCTCACCTCTGACAAGCCCCGTTGCATTTGCCTTCCCAGCCTGGGTTCATGCCTGGCTGACGGGCGGCTGATCTGTTAAATGATAATGATTAGGATTTAATAGGCTGCAATGCTTCGCGTGTCTACCAGATGGCATAAATTCATGAATTGTAATGCAGTATATATATATGTACTGTGCAGTATTGCAGCCAGCGGGAATAAAATGCTTCAATCCCTGCATGGAAAATACCTCAATGCACTCGGGCAGAAAACAGTCACAAACCTCAATACACCCGGGTATACCCGAATTCGTGGGACTAGCCGAGCTCGAATAAAGTGTGTCGCCAGTGTAAGTCAAATTCCCTGTTCTTACATGGGAACTAGAAAACCCTTTTGCTAATATACGTAAATCTCGTTCTACCAATTGTTCAAACATGGTGATAGACGGACCTCTGTTAAAGCTTGGACAAAATAATGATTTTGGACGATAACCTGAGTCCTCATAGCCAAAAAACGGTTCAGTGTGTGTAATGAGTGATTCACCTTGTAATTCTAATAATGAATTCATGTCAGACAGGACACAATTTTCCTGAAAATTCAAAGATGACATATCATTAGTAGAAGGAGATTGAACTCCTGATATTGAACCTTCTAATGATTGAATCTCCTCGGAACCATTTTTTGCAGAGAACATTTTCTTTAAAGATAATTTTCGTGTAAATTTTTGTAAGTCTATAACAGTTTGGAATAACTGGAAATTTTGACTGGGTGCAAATCCTAACCCCTTATTGAGAAGTGATAATTGGTCCAAGGACAAAGCAGCCCCTGATATATTAATGATGTTATTGGGGGTCTCTAATCGTATTTTTTCCTTTTGGACCTCCCTCGTCCCCCCACGTTTTCTCCTGGATCTCCTCGTTCTCCCCGACTTCTGGGTTAGGTACAGTTGCCATATGTCTCACTCCCCCTGGTGGATTCTCTGTCATCCCCTTCTTAAGGTTGAAGAACTGTCTGAACCATTCTTGGGCAGTGTAAGAGGACATGTGCAGAGGTACGCAATGGGGACTGTTTTAAGGTGAAATTAAAATAAGGCTTTATTGTGCCTGTCGCTTTAAGCACAGCAAACATATGAAAAATAGTGAGCCAAACAAAACCTGCTCCACTTTGGCATATATTTATACTTATTCCAGCCCTCTTTAACTGGGTGGCTACCCAAGCTATTCATCAGCCCAAGTCATATAGATATATTTATATATACAGATATAGCTAACAGTCCAATAAGAAAGTCTCATCTGTTTGCTGGGTTGCTGCCTTTTCTCTGGATATATCAGCATCCAGGTTTAGAAGTCTTATTTGTCAGATGGGTTGTATCTTGCAAGCTCCAGACATCTCTGTGTTCCCTCGGTCAGTCTCACCTGTGAGACTCAGGAACCTCTGTTCTGTCTGTTTCCTGGTTCAGCTCACGTGTGAGCTCAGGAAGAATCTCCTTTCCTGTCTCAGAGGCAGGCTTTTCTGACACCTGTAATCAGCCAGGTGGTGTTGGTTAATTGTCTACCTGCAGTTAACCACCGCACTGCTGGATTAGAGGCACATTTCTGAACAGGGATAAGTTCCCTCTTATAGGCAGAAATTCGGTAGCACTCTTATTTGAAGACAGGATGAATCCACAAGGATGACAAGGGTAATTCCACCATCTTCTTGAAGGTACGCCCGGATCAAGGACCGCACCACATCAGCATTGGTCACTAGTATGATGGGGGAGTTCGGATGTTCCCTGGGTTCAGGACACACCAGTGCTTCCACTTCCATGGGGTGACTCTTGTTGGTGTTAAACTGCGGTATAGCCAGCCTCACTTGAATCACCCCATCGATGGGGTAGTCTTTGCTACTAAGGCCCCATAACTTCATTTTCTTTGCCGACTACAGAGGCAGATGCTGAAGGTGCAGATCATAGAAAGACCGGTAGATGATCATCACTTTAGAGCCAGTGTCCAGCAAAGCAGAGGCATAGATCCCCCCAACTTGTACTCGTACTATAGGGTGTATCCCTGGAGGGGACGTGCAGGCAGTGCACTACTTTGAGATGCATATAGAAAAAAGATGCCACGGTAGCTAGATCAGGTGCAATAAAAATAAGCTTCTTTATTGAGGAACAAGACAAACAGGGTTCACATGACCCTGTAGAAGTACTCTAACACGTTTCGGGCTCCCAGCCCTTTGTCAAAGAGTGAATAACCTCTACTACAGTGCTGGTTGAAATAGGGAGTCCTCTGCCATAACCACCCCGTTCTGTGACGTCACAGAAGCAACAGCCAATGGACGCCTCTTGGGGGCGGAGACAAGATCACCAGGCAGCCTCACGGCGAGGAATCCCATTACATCAAGGCACACAAGCATATTAAAAAACAGGTGAAAGTTACTAAGCAAAACAAAGTGAAAAAGAGCTAGCAACAAGACAGCCTGCAGCCTTATTTTTCTTCCATGGATATTATCTAGTCTAGCTCCAGTGGAGTGTTATCATGCTTGGGATTACTAGCTGGGGTCCCACTGTTCATTTATTTTGAGCAGTGTGACCAACCTATGTTGTATTTCCCTATACCTCCTGTAACAGGGGAGTAATCCCTGTTCAAGTAATGTGCCTTTAATCTAGCAGTGTGGTGGTTAACTGCTGGTAGTCAATTAATAAACACCACCTGCCTGATTTAGATTGCTTACAAAGCCTGTCTGTTGAGACAGGAAGTGACTCCTTAGCTCACGTGTGAGCTGAACTTTGGAGACAGAGCAGAGGTTCTTGAGTCTCCCAGGAGAGACTGACCAAGAGAACACAGATCTCTGGAGCTGACCATGTCTTGAGCTCTGCCAGAAGACACAGCAGAGCTGCTTCCAAGACACAGGGGAAACTTCTAAACCTGAATGCTGACAAACCCTGAAGAAAAGGTAGCAACCAGGGACAGAGAAGATTTTACCTCCAAACTACAAGGAACAGATAAGACTTTTATTACAAGACTTTTTATATCTGTTCATTTCATGCTGTGTTTGGGGCTGGGAGACATGCTTAACTAAGGGAGTTGTGAATTGCATATTATTTCACTAGAACCACTCCCAAGTGAATAGAAGCTGTGTTTCCCCCTTGGTTTCCTGATGTTAAGATGGTTTCCTGATGTTAAGGAAAAGGCACAATAAAGCCTCGTTATAATTTCACCTTATAAAGTCTCCAATTGTGTACCTCTGTGAACGTCCGTCTACATATGATGTCCGAAGTGGGACGAGAGGTCGTCTTTGAAGTTAGAAAGGACCGGAGATTTTTTCTGTGAATTTTTTTTAATGCTTTTTGCCTACAAACAGTCTGAGCAACTTAAAAAAAAAAAAAAAAAAACTCTCAGGCAGCAGAGACCAGAATTAAAGTGATACACCACTGCACTGAAACCCCAATCCCAAGAGGAGAGAGACTGCTGAAGCAGCTAAACCTTATTTGCCTATCACAAAGTGTAATATGGTCATTGAAATAGGGGTTTTGCCTTCCAGCCATAGTCAGGGTTCAAGAAGTAAGTCAGCCCTTAAAAAGGGATAGGTGTTTGTTGTTTTCAAAAGTTTCGCTGAAGCAGTGAATACAGATGGTGACCCACGAGCGGTACTGATTTTGCAAATAAAGGTTGCCACACCGCATAGGGCTACCAGCTGTGAATGGAGTATATGCAGAAAAGTGTGAAAATTGATACAAGACTGTGCTGAAGCAGGGGAATTTTTAGCCAACAAATGCTGAGCGTAAAATTGCCCTAGAGGGGAAAAAGGGATTGCTGAACTGTGTAAAAGGTATTTCAAAGCCAATTGCTGAGTGTTGAGTCACCCTGCTGGGAATGAAAGAAATAGTCCACTGCAAAGAATGTTTTTTTTTCTGCAAGTAAAAAAGTCTGCCTATATATATCTTGGGAGCAAAACAGACAACCAAAGTGTGAAGTGTGAATGCCATAATACCCAAAGATGAGACTGAAAATTACTGAACTCAAGCAGAAAACCAAATTCTGTTGCTGAAGCGGAGGAATTGTACCTAGCAAGTAAATGGTGTAAAGCAAACAGAAGTTTTTACCTAACAACCACACATTCAGCATACCTAATGAGAGATTAAACCTAGCAAGTAAATGGTGTAAAGCAAATAGATGTTTTTACCTAGCAACTGCACATCTTGTATACCTGATAAGAGAAAATGCATGCACAGTAGTGCTGATATTGTAAAAAAAATTACCCAAGAAAGAAAAGTCTACAGAGATGCCTGTGAGAGCTACGACCTCTACAAGCAAAATATGCCCACCTGTAGGACTACCACAATTGGGGGTTCTAGCAAATACAGTGGCAACAGCTGCAATAGCGCCTCCTGAGGTCAGGAAGAAAATTACACTTGATAGCCTAAAAATGGAGGACAAGATGCAGCGTTCCTCTAATGAACCCTACCCCACGGAAGAGTGACCCTTCCAGTCCAATAAAGAGGAAGACATCTCTTACAGGGAACCCGAACCGAGTCACACCCACAAAACACCCCAAGAATGGTGGGGGTGCCTGAACTCGGCACGAAAAGAAAAGACCGCTACCTTTGATGACGAATATGATCAGCAGGAGACAGAGCGGGAGCAGTGGATCACCGAATATTTCCGTCAGCTATTACAGTTGCAAGAAAAGCCGGGTGGATCCAGTGACGCTGCTAAAATTTCAAATAAAGGAGACCCCAGTATTTCTTATGGGACGGAGTCATCCAAAACAAAAAGGCGGGAAAAGAAAAAGAAAAGCGGTTCTTCACTTACCGTGGAAGGAACAGACACGTCCGCAGATCCTGTGGAGGAAAAGGGAGACCGAGTTGCCGTGCAGCCTAGAGAAAATGGAGAATTCGTCCCGCGGATAACCGAATATCCAGAGGGCCCAAGGCAGAAATCGTGTACCCCAAAGAAGTGTCTGTCCGTTGCCAACAGTGAGGAACCATCAACCAGTCATCCCAGGGAAGCGGAGCCGCAACCAGTGAGTGACGATCCCTTGACCAGCCCTGAAGACGCCCTGAAAATTGCCAGGCGTGACTGTGATCTACTTCGAGAACAATTGAAACTTGAGAGAGCAGATAATGCTGAGTTACAGATGACGGTGTTCGCAATGTACTCTGAATCTGGGACAGAATTTGACGATCTCAAGACTGAGCTAGATACTGCAAATGCTACTAATTCCGCCATGGATGAAAAGCAGAGCCAATCTGATAAAATGGTGGCTATGCTAAAGCGGAAGGATGAGGAGGCACTGAAGCAGATGACAGTCTTCCAGCAAGAGGTTCACACTCTTCGCATAGAGCTGAATGCCTCACATCATGAGACCAACAGCTGCCGCACAGACCTGGAAGTTTCCAGAAAGGAACTACACAGTCTCACTGAGGAGCTGGACATTTCTAAAGAAACGATTGTCAATCTTAATACAAATCTCCAAGTCTCCCAGAAGGAGCTTCAGACCCTCAACCTAGAGAAGGATGTCTCATGCCAGGAGACTGTCAGTCTCAAAGCAGATGTGCGTAAATGGAAGGAGGACTGCAAAGAGGCCCTGAATAGTACAGTGACTGAAAAAGGAGAACATTTAAGATTACAAAGAAAAAACGTAAAACTCAAAGAAGAAAATTTTAATTTGACAAACGACGTCAAGGAAAAAAATGAAAAGCTGCACGAGCTTAAAGAAATAGATAGACTTTTGGAAGGTGAGAAGTTTGAAGCAGAGCACCGACTGCAGAACCAACTGCAAGGTCTGCGTACGCACCTCGAGAAGGCAGAAGAGAAGCAGCGAACTCTTCAGGATGACAATCTGCAGGCTGTTAAAGAAATTCAAATGCTGCAGGAACGTCTGATAAACCAGTATGTCCCCGCAAAGCAGCATGAGAAACTGAAGGCTACCCTGAGCATCACCAAAGCAACGCTAAAAGCCAAGCTTAGAACCCAGGTGACGCGGCACAAAAGGGAGCACAAGAATGTCCAGAAACTGAAACAAGTAACTGTGGCCCAAGCAAAGAAGTTCATAGTGCTTCACAATGCAATGAAAATGTGGAAGCAAGCTCAGAGAAAGCAAAGCCTGCAGATAAATTCCCTGAGAAGAGACTTGCAAGACGCACTCAAAAAATAGGGATCTCTCGCGGATGAGATTACAGTCCTACAAGGACAAGTATTGACCCTGACTAAGCGCCAGTATCCCACAGCCTCAAAAACCCATGAAGACAAAGGTACAGTGAGAGCTGGGAATACTGCTCATCTGAAAGACAAGGTTGCAAAATTTGAACCACCTAAACAAGCACTAGCAAAACCTTCAGCCACCCAGCAGGCAACAAAAGAAGGTACACGTGCTGAATTAAAACCAGAAGAATCCTTAGCTGATGAAGCTGAAAAGATGGGACATTCTCTGGAAGTGGGTGTGGAATTGCAACTTAATCTCAAAGACGCTGAACTAGCAACCCCATTGAGTGGGAAAAGGGCAGAGAGACAGATTCAAGAGCGGAAAACTCAAAGGGCTGTTTTTAAACGCTCTGCAACTGCTGCCATACAGTATGCCTACAATAAGATGAGCACCCGACGCGAGGGAAATCTCATGACCGCGCACGTAGAAAAAAGACTATACTTGGAAAAAGTCCTCCTCGAGCGACTGAGGGGTGATGATCTCAAGCACCTTTAGGAGGAGACACGAATAAACTGGAGAAAGGGCTCCAATCCCAGCAGGACTGAGGGTTCTCTTCCTCCATCCACTCTCATTCAAGTCACAGAGATATCTAGAATGAGAGTTGAAGGATGGGCTTTGGCCGTGGCAAGCCCGAGCTTCCCACAAACAGGGGAGGTATGTAACAGGGGAGTAATCCCTGTTCAAGTAATGTGCCTTTAATCTAGCAGTGTGGTGGTTAACTGCTGGTAGTCAATTAATAAACACCACCTGCCTGATTTAGATTGCTTACAAAAGCCTGTCTGTTGAGACAGGAAGTGACTCCTTAGCTCACGTGTGAGCTGAACTTTGGAGACAGAGCAAAGGTTCTTGAGTCTCCCAGGAGAGACGGACCAAGAGAACACAGATCTCAGGAGCTGACCATGTCTTGAACTCTGCCAGAAGACACAGCAGAGCTGCTTCCAAGACACAGAGGAAACTTCTAAACCTGAATGCTGACAAACCCTGAAGAAAAGGTGGCAACCAGGGAAAGAGAAGATTTTCCCTCCAAACTACAAGGAACAGATAAGACTTTTATTACAAGACTTTTAATATCTGTTCATTTCATGCTATGTGTTTGGGCTGGGAGACATGCTTAACTAAGGGAGTTGTGAATTGCATATTATTTCACTAGAACCACTCCCAAGTGAATAGAAGCTGTGTTTCCCCCTTGTTTGGATGGTTTCCTGATGTTAAGGAAAAGGCACAATAAAGCCTCATTATAATTTCACCTTATAAAGTCTCCAATTGTGTACCTCTGTGAACGTCCGTCTACACCTCCCCATTATAGGAGTATTATTTGACTACATCTGCTAGCAAGTCATTATTGGATTATTGCCTGTGTTGATGACGAAAGCGATATGAATTATTGGATTTATTACTAGACTAAGTGATACATGCATTTTCTCTGAGCACAGATACAGAGCTTGTCTCTAATATTGCCTAGTACTCGTACTATGACCGCAGGTCCTACTCAGTTATAAGCATCCTATTGGCACTACTTTTCGGACTACGCACAGAGGCACTATCCGCAGACATGGACAGCCACTCTACCGGGTGAACGGTGAATGACATGGCATCAGGAGCCGGGGATGCCAACTTTGGACAGTCCCTTGCAAAGTGACCTTCTTTGTTGCAGGTAAAGCAGCGGGTACCTCGGGTCGCACTGGAGCTAGGATTAGGGGCCGCACTTTGAGGAGTTTGCGGGGTCTTGCGTGGAGGGCCCTGGCGAGTACTCTCTTCAGTTCTCCTTCACACGAGGCTTCCTGGATGGAGCCACTTTACTCTCTCCTTTGGAAGACTCCCGAGATGTCTTGGGAGTATGGAATTGCAGGATAGCCTCTTGATCTTGTACTTGATCCATTAGGTCTTCAAAATTAGGAGGATTCTCCATAGAAATGGTGCAGTTGATCCTGACGGCGATCGGGTGTATAGGCAATGATCCCTGCAGAAATTGTTTGGTTCGGAAGTCGTCTAGATCGGACACTCGGATAATCTTCTTGTTGATCAGGGTCCATAGTGCCAATTGAAGCCGTCGGAGGAACTCCGATAATTCTTCTCCCTCCTCTTGTTTGAGGGTATAGAACTGGGCTATTAAGGCGATGGCATCATCCTTAATGCCGTAAGCTTTATTTAAGGCCAGGATCAGGGCTTGGGCATCGACCTCCGCATCATACGCACGGTACAACCGCACTATATTGGCAGCCAGGGGCCGCAGGCACTCCATGATCCGCCTCTTGACTGTGTCAGAGCAGAACTATTCTGACAGCACTTGTACCGCATGGTCCCTCCACTCCTCAAATTCCTCTTCTCCTAATAATGTATGCCGTACTACAGAGAAAGCCTTTAGCTTATGATAGTGGTGGGCTTGTGATGACTGCGCAAATTTGTCAGACAGTTGCTGTAGTACCTCCCCAAAGTCCGAGTCTTCGGCCGAGCAGTGACTGCTGTGGCCAGACCAGTGGCTGTGAACTGACCCTGGGTTAGCGACATTTTTACTGGGGCTAATGCATAATGGGGACAACAACTATTTAAGATTCTGTGGTATTGAACATAGACCATTGGGGTCCAGAAAAGAAAACTTGGATAGGTGTCACGGGAGACTCCTGTGGCGGGTAGGATCTCAGTGGCCGGAACAGCACGAGCGTAGTAGGGGTCACAAGCAGGGGTCCGAGGCAGGCGGCAGGTAGCGAAGTCAGGTAACAAGCTGGGGTCCGAGGCAGGCGGCAGGTAGCGAAGTCAGGTAACAAGCAGGGGTCCGAGGCAGGCGGCAGGTAGCGAAGTCAGGTAACAAGCAGAGGTCAGCAACGAGGAGACTGGAACAGGACAGACGGGGCAGGACAGGGACTGAGAACAGGGAGCAGGGACTGAGACCAGGGAGCAGGAACAAACAGGGACAAGCCAGATTACTAGCAAGGGCTTTTACTGTGAACAGACTCAAATACAGGTACAGGAACAGATCAGGAATCAAAGACAGAGGCATGTGCATACTGTAGGAGTCTGACTTGAAGCAAAGGCAAAAGCAACAGACAGGAAGCAGAGCTATAAAGGACAGAGACAGGAGCAACAAGAAGACAGACATGCAGACAAAGGAACCCAGAGGAAACAGAAGGCAGCAGCACACCCAGTGGACAAAGAAGCTATGGCTAGGCAGGAGGTCTAGGCGACCCTGACAATAGGAGACTAATGCAAAGGGAATGCAAATGGATTTTCACACTACAGACACTCCATCCCGGTGGATTAAATGAAGGGTTTATATATTCATCCTATCTGTAATGTTCGATTTACCTACACCTTTCATGTGAAAATTAATATCTATAGGACACAGTTCGGACTGAAATCACTCTGGAGCCTAATCTTCCTACTTAGTCATGACTTTTTATCTCACCAATATTTGACAGAGTATCAACATGCTAATATATCCATATCTTTAAATAGAGGTTGATTAGCCATCAATCTTATCACCTTTTATATGGGGCGATTTGGGGATCCAGGGATACAGTTTTAAAACTCAAAGGGACCCGTTTTGACTTTCAGAGGTGGGTTCATTTAACTTCCTTCATTCCTACATTTCAAACACAAGATCGTTAATGTTTGCCATACTCTACTACCGTATTTCCTCGATTCTAAGACGCACTTTTTTTCCCTTTTTCACGTGGCTGAAATAGGGACTGCGTCCTAGAATCGATGTATTGAAAAAAAAACACACACAAAAAACAGCCAGGGGGCGCTGCAGAAGCCACAGCAGCTTTCAGCGTTTGCGCTGCGTTTCTGCCACCCCCCCCGCACCCCCCCCTGCCCCCACACAGAAGGAGCAGTGTGTCCCGCTGCATGCCCCGCGACTCTGCCACCAAATCCCCCCCCCCTCCCTCCAAGTGCCGGTCCCCAAAGGAGCAGTGTATGATCGGCTGCATGTTCAGCGCTCCCCACTAGCTTGCTCCAAGTGCCGGTCCCCAAAGGAGCAGTGTATGTTCTGCTGCATACCCCGTGCTTCCCCCCCACCCCCCTTGCTGGAATTACCGCCCCCACACAGGAGAGGTTGTTTCAGCAGTGTGTGGCTGCATGCCCCAAACGCCCTCTGTCTGCCTCTGCTACTCACAGCTGTGCTGCAGGCACCACAAGCCCCCCCTCCCCCTTGCTCCAAGTGCTGGTGCCCAAAGGAGCAGTGAATGTTCGGCTGCATGCACCACAGCCCCCCTGCCCCCCCCCCCCCCCGCTCTGCTCGTTGGAAGTGCCGCCCCCACACAGGAGAGATTCATTCAGCAGTGTGTGGCTGCTGCATGCCCCACGTTCCCTCTGTCTGCCTCTGCTACTCACAGCTGTGCTGCCGGCACCACAAGGCACCCCCACCCCGTGTCTGTCTCAGTCTCTGTGTGTTTTTCTCTCTCAGTGTATGTGTTAGTCTGTGTGTGTGTTAGTGTGTGTGTGTGTGTGTGTGTTAGTGTGTGTGTGTGTGTGTGTGTGTGTGTGTGTGTGTGTGTGTGTGTGTGTGTGTGTGTGTGTGTGTGTGTGTGTGTGTGTGTGTGTGTGTGTGTGTGTGTGTGTGTGTGTGTGTGTGTGACCTTTCATTCTCTCCCCTTCCCTCCAATCTCTCTCCCCTTCTCTCCTTTCTCTCCCCTCCCCTTTCTCTCCACCATTCCCCTCTCTCCCCCATTCCTCTCTCTCCCCCTCTCCCCCATTTCCCCCTCCCTCTCTCTCCCCCACTCCCCCATTTCCCCCTCCCTCTCCCCCTCTCTCTCCCCCCTTTCCCCCTCCATCTCCCCCCTTTCCCCCTCCCTCTCCCCCCTTTCCCCCTCCCTCTCCCCACTTTCCCCATCTCTCCCTCCCCCTTTCCCCCTCTCTCCCTCCCCCCTTTCCCCCCTCTCTCTCTCTCTCTGTCTCCCCCTCTCCTCTTTCTCCCCCCTCTCTCATCTCCCCCTCTCTCTCTCATCTCCCCCACTCTCTCTCCTATCCCCCCTCTCTCTCTCTTCACCCCCTCTCTCTCTTCACCCCTCTGTCTCTATCTCCCCCCCACTCTCTCTCTTCACCCCCTCTCTCTCTCTCTCTCTTCACCCCCTCTCTCTCTCTTCACCCCCTCTCTCTCTCTTCACCCCCTCTCTCTCTCTTCACCCCCTCTCTCTCTCTTCACCCCCTCTCTCTCTCTCTTCACCCCCTCTCTCTCTCTTCACCCCCCCTCTCTCTCTCTCTTCACCCCCCCTCTCTCTCTCTTCACCCCCTCTCTCTCTCTTCACCCCCTCTCTCTCTCTTCACCCCCTCTCTCTCTCTTCACCCCCTCTCTCTCTCTCTCTTCACCCCCTCTCTCTCTCTTCACCCCCTCTCTCTCTTCCCCCCTCTCTCTCCCCCCCTCTCTCTCTCCCCCCCTCTCTCTCTTCTCCCCTCTCTCTTCCCACTCTCTCTCCTCTCCCTCTCTCTCCCCACTCTCTCTCTCCTCTCCCTCTCTCTCCATCTCCCCCCTCTCTCTCTCTCTCATCTCCCCCCTCTCTCTCTAATCTCCCCCCCTCTCTCTCCTATCCCCCCTCTCTCTCTCATCTCCCCCCTCTCTCTTCACCCCCTCTCTCTCTCTTCACCCCTCTGTCTCTATCTCCCCCCCACTCTCTCTCTTCACCCCCTCTGTCTCTCTCTTCACCCCCTCTCTCTCTCTCTTCACCCCCTCTCTCTCTCTCTTCACCCCCTCTCTCTCTCTCTTCACCCCCTTTCTCTCTCTCTTCACCCCCTCTCTCTCTCTCTTCACCCCCTCTCTCTCTCTCTTCACCCCCTCTCTCTCTCTCTTCACCCCCTCTCTCTCTCTCTTCACCCCCTCTCTCTCTTCACCCCCTCTCTCTCTCTCTCTTCACCCCCTCTCTCTCCACTCCCTCTCTCTCTCTCCACTCCCTCTCTCTCTCTCTCTTCACCCCCTCTCTCTCTCTCCACTCCCTCTCTCTCTCTTCACCCCCCTCTCTCTCTCTTACCCCCTCTCTCTTCCCCCCTCTCTCTCTCTTCCCCCCGAAAAAAATTATGCACATTTAATATAGTGAGGGGATTTTCCCCAATTTTTTTTATTAAATCAAGGGTGCGTCTTAGAATCGATGGCGTCTTAGAATCGAGGAAATAGGGTATATTAATCTCAGATGATTGACATTTGAGAGGGATATTAGTATACTTTGTCATTATTCAGCAATACCACATCTTGTAGCTGGAATCCACAAATATTCCTTAATGGTCTACACCACCATACCTCACAACCCTCCATACGCACCTATGGATTCGGTCTACCTTATACGGTACATGACATCAAGGATCCTGTCAATATACTATGTTGCAATAACTGTAGGTGGTATATAGGTCATAAGTTCTTTACTACCATTCCTACCATAACAAAGCTTGATGTCTCACATACTCTCACATACTACTCAGTTATGCCTTCTATGTAGCGACAGTGTATTAATAGAACTATACACTTTTAGTCACTTATGCCTTTCTAGGTAGACTCATTAACGATCTAGAGCCTGTGTTCTCTATCGGCTTGGATGAGGTGTAAGCTATTTTTTTTACTGCTAAATAGCAAGCAATTAGTTTATGAGATGACAGTAAAAAGCATACAAGAGATAGTGGTTAATTAACCTCTGCAGCAAACTTTGGTTATATTAATAACCGATTTATTCCTGTTCTACAAATTAGACAGGATCAGATTATAGGGGTATGATACTTTGATTATCGGCAGATGAGAAGTCTATTCACATTTGCGGCTGGAGCTCTACATGATTGGCTATGGAGTTCATGCACAGCACATACCTCCTTCTCAGATATTTAAGGCATTGCGATGTAGCATTGAACATACCTCCTACCTTGAGAAAGTGTTATCACAACACGAAACGTACGTCGGGTTTTATGACGTCACCCAGCTGACATCGGTGGAGGGAGCGATGGACCAGGGAAGTGTTACTGCACAGATCAAGTCGTATGGTGATATTCATGATATCATGAATGCAGAAACATGATTTTAAGTGATAGCATCCAACAAATGGTTAACAGACTTACCAAGCACTATATGTATTCTGTGATCATTATGGAAACACCTAGATTACGGATCTACATCATACAAAGGCTATTCACTTTGTACAGCCGAAGATACCCTTATTTAGTACTATCTATACAGGCATACCCCGCTTTAAGGACACTCACTTTAAGTACACTCGCGAGTAAGGACAGTAGGCAAATGGAAGCTCACACATACGCCTGTCAGCACGTCCTGAACAGCAATACCGGCTCCCTACCTGTACCAAAGCTGTGCGCAAACGAGGAGACTATAGAGCCTGTTACAAATGCATTATTTACATCAGTTATGCACTTATATGACGATTGCAGTACAGTACATGCATCGATAAGTGGGAAAAAGGTAGTGCTTCACTTTAAGTACATTTTCACTTTACATACATGCTCCGGTCCCATTGCGTACGTTAATGCGGGGTATGCCTGTACTAAGCACGCTCTGATGAATATTAGGCTGAGTCACCGCTGGCGCTGAGCGTGCTCATGCTTGGAGAGCGCTCCAAGCATGAGCGCCAGGTGTCCTGCATTTACACGCGCGCGGGGGGAATTGCGGGTAGTTGAGCGCGTGGGAAAGTATATTTTTTTGGTTTATCTAAGCGCCGAGCGCGGGTGAGCGTGTGTGCCGTGCACGAGCGCGCACGCACAGCGTGAGCGGGGACTTATATATAGATATATGTATCTATATATGTAAGTAACCGCCGCAAGCGCCGCCCGCTCAACGCTAGCTGAGACGCAGACTTATACCTATGAGTGGCAACTTCATTGTACAGGGATCATATTGATTGTGCAATACCATCTAAGTGGACTTTAAGAGTGGAGTACGCACTTATAAGCTCTAATTATACTGCTTGCTATAAGGTTTCACCACGGACAGAGAATACTGATATATTGAGTATTGAAAAGGATATAAATCCACAACGGTCTCCGTTTAGCATGTTTTACTCAACTCATGCAGGTGAGTGGGTGGTGTGGTTCGAGTTGATTGCTTCCAACCATGGTGGATACATTAGTATCTTCTGAGAATGACACTTAAGTTATTGCTGCCTGCAATAATCGTGGTTAACACAAGTTACATACAACTGATCCATGTTAATGGCAATAGAAAAGGCACTGAACCTGCAACTCAACAGGTCTTAGCCTTACACTAGCATTGGCTGCGACATGTATTGTGCAAGTATATGTAACGGTAATCATGCGCCTAAATGATTTAACAATTACCCATTGGAGTTAGGCACTTGGGTTACACATAAGCTATACACACAGGCTGATCACGATATTCCCTGGTAAGAGATACCCTCATAGCCCAATTAGGGCTGCAACTGACTATTCGCAGCCTGCTTTGAGGATCAATTAGAGATAAAAACGCAGCAACCTCCTGTGAAAGGTTGCGTCCCAGCCTTTATTTAAAGAAGCAGCAGCATCAGACCCTGGGAAGAATGAAAGAGGCTTTTGCTGTTCTCTGAGCCTTCTTTTTATTAGGTATTCCACATTCAGGTGTACAACAACCAGTTCTCCCAGCGTGATTTCTCCAGCCACAGAGTAGCCAGCAATATCTGCATTAGAAAGTATGCATCCTTTCACTGAAGTTCCACAGACATCCTCATATCACATAGCAGCCACAAGGCGTGCAGAACCCCCAAGGGAAAGAAACTCCCTCCCTCCCTTTTATTACTGGTTAATTAGGACAAAACCAAATTAGGTAAACCACACAGGGGAGTTGTCTCCCAAAACTTACACAATTAGCAAACATAATACACTTCACACAACATACAATTTTCTATAGCAAGCCCCAAAAACAGTACCTTTTACAAACATCCCATGCATGTCTTTACTCTGCAAAATAAATGACATTCATTATCACTTACTTTAATTCCCCCCCCTCCATACCATGGTGTAATCCACCCTGGATGGTATGCAGGAAGGAAACGCCCTTTTCCTTTTTAACAGAGACTGCCCATGGCTGTGTAACATCAAACTGTGTTTAACACCAACCAGACCTGTATTGTACTGACTGACCTCAGGACACCACATTAAAGGTTAGTAAAGTTTCAGATAAAGGAAACAAAAAAAAGATCGCTGGGCCCAGCAAAAAAAAGACAGAAACAGAAAGAAAGAAAGAAAGAAAGAAAAGTGGTGCACTTGATGCCAGAAAGCAAACATGCATTTAACTTACACAATAGTGTAAGCAGCCCTGTCACACCTCCCCCTACATTTTAAAACATTGTATTGTTGCTATATACTTTGTTGTTATTTACCTAATAAAAGATTATATTGTATGTTCATAACTCATTATGAGTGGCCATCTGAGACATTAGCACCCACAGATTAAATACTTACGGCCAAACTTTTCTCAATATTGAGTGCAGCTAGGTGTCTTTTTGGGTTGCTTTTATCAAACTGTTTTGCTACCTATTTAGGTGACCTGAAGTAATTTTCTCTTTTAAAAGAGCTTAGTGCATCTGGCCCTTTGATAGCCACGATGAAGGATTCAGAGTGTGTGTGTGTGTGTGTGTGTGTGTGTGTGTGTGTGTGTATTTATATATATATCCCTGGTTCCCCTACCCAATCTCAGATATGGTCTGTTGTGGGAAATACTACACTGGTTACTCATCGTAGTGTGGTGCATACCTGTTGATAAACAGTGGCCCTTAGTCTCCCGTCTGGTGTTATAGGGGAGGTCAGGACAGGCTTCTGGGGTATTACCCGAATCGTGCTTACGGTGACAGCGTCTCCATCTCTTGCAGCCCCCAGAGATGGGGGGAGAAATCTCTGCAGGAGAACTTATCTCTTCTTCTTCCTGATAGATTTCAGTCTCAGGCAAGGAGTATGTGAAAACAGGTGTTCTTTATTCTTGTCACTCTCACAGCAATCCCAAACAGTGTACAGCTTACACCGAAATCAATTCTCAGCAACAGGTCTTCACCCTCAAGATGTCCCTGGACCTTCACTCCCAGCCACTGGCCACCAGGAGCAGTCCTTGCTCTCCCCTTGACCTCTGGTAGGGTAAGGGGAATAGTCTTCCACCACTCCCTGCAGGGAGGGCCTCAGTAAACAGAGCCATGCACTACTGGGTTGGATATACTAGCCTCTCTCAGGGGTAGAGGCAACTGGCTAAATTGAGGAAGTGCAGCTCCTTAAGTCAGTTTCAGTAAGAACCAGCCCCTTGCCCCTGATTGGACACAAGGCTTGATTGCACTACCTTCTCTGACTCACTGAGCTGCAAAGGTGTGGGGACACTCCATGATTACTCCTGGCAACCCTACCCTTACTAGGGATTACTGTGCCAGGAGGAGGGCAGACTTGTAGCCCAAAACCATCCAGGGCTATATATGTATATATGAAACATGAAAAGAAAAAAGAAGGGTCAAAAAGGTGCACTCAAACAATATCTAATGAAAAATGAAAAAATGTACTTTATTAGCAATGAGAAATAAAAAAACACACAAGACAGACCCAAACAACTACCACATAATAAATTGCTGTGCGTAAATGCGGTTATAAATATAGCACCAAGTCACATGGATTATGCACCAAATCACATGAAGGTCTGTTGAAAACCAATACATAAAGGTTCAAGTATGGCATAACAAAACCAGGGGAAAGAATAATTCCCCCAGTAATGAAACTAAGATCGGCCGATCTAGACGGCCGTTTCGCCTGAAAAGGCTTCTTCTGGGAGCGTGTAGTGTCAGCCTCCATGACTGCTCTTTAAAGGCTCCATTTTCGCGCCAAAAATCACCCTGCTGCAATCAGCCAATAGGAAATTCTTGCTGCGATCAGCCAATAGGAAATTCTGAAAAGATAGAGACGCGTCATCTGTTGCCATGTTAGAGCAAGGAAGACTTTCAGAGACAATCTTACTTAAAGAGACAGTCATGGAGAAACCAAAAGAGTTTAAAAAGAATGTGAATACAAGGAACTAAATACTAAGCAAAAGATTAAAAGGTAAAGAGAAAATGAATAAGGACAAAATAAATAGAAAAAACAATTAATAACAGTGAGATAAAAGGGAAAATGATATAATAATCATTGAGATTGGTGAACTTGTTATCTAATGAAAAAGGTTGTATATAAATATGAAAGTTGATTAATAAGTAATGAAAGTATACAGGAGAAGATTATTGAAGAATATCATTATGAAGAATCAGGAGCATAAAAAGAACACAGCAAAATATGAAACTAAAGAAACATTGCAAAGCTAAGATAGTCATTAAGTCCTGTTGGGATCATAGTACCCAACTGTACTATCCATCTGCATTCCTTTTGTAGGAGAAGTTGCTCCACATTGCCGCCTCAAATGCCTATATTGATTCTGTCAATGGCAAAGGCCACCAGGGATGAGGGGTCTGAGTTGTGCACATCACGAAAGTGACGTGCCACACTTGTGATTTTTTTGAAAGATGTCAGATCTTTGGTGGCATTTTTGATATTTCGTGTGTGCTCCAGAACCCTAACATGAAATTTCCTGGTGGTCATGCCAATGTAAATCAGGCCGCAAGGACAGCTGAGATGGTAGATAATGTTCTTGGACTTACAATTGAGAAAGTGGAAAATCCTAAATTCTCGGGTGCCTTTGGTATTATAAAAGATGTTAGTCTGTTTCATATATCTACAAGCGGAACAGTGTCCACATTTATAGTGTCCTGTTACATTAGCTTGATTTAGAAAGGTGGTGCTTAATGGGGTAGTATAGTGACTCCTCACCAGTAAATTCTTTAGGTTAGGTGCCTTTCTACTTGTGAGGTTGACTCTGTCGCCCAGAATAACCCTGAGGTCCTGTTCTCCCAAGAGAATGTCCCAATGTTTTTGGAGAATATTTTTGAGGCTGTTCCATTTGTTATTGTAGGTTCCGATGAACCTGATTGTTTTGGATGATGTTTGTTTAATTTTAGGTTTTAATAGATCATGTCTATCCAATTGACAGCTTTTCCTAAGACCCCGCTTAATGACTGAACGACTGTAGCCCCTTGCTCTAAATCTGTTGGTCATCTCCATTGTTTGAGCTTTGAAGGTGTCCATAGTCGAGCAGTTACGGCGGAGTCTAATGAATTCTCCATTGGGTATTCCCCTGATCTGATGCATAGGATGAAAACTGCTGGCATGCAGTAAAGTGTTGCAAGATGTTGCCTTCCGATAAACATCGGTAACTATACGCCCATCAGATTCAACACTAATACTCAGATCAAGGTACTTGACATTGGTTTTGCTAAAGGTGTAAGTGAGCCTGATATTAATGCCGTTGTGGTTGAGAACATCGATGAACTGTTTGAGCAGGGATGCGGTACCCTGCCAAAGAATAAAAATATCATCGATATATCTCAACCACAATAGCACATGGGACGTAAACTCACTATTAGACTCTGAGAAGACCTCTTCGCGTTCCCACCACCCCAGGAAGAGATTCGCATAGGAGGGGGCACATGTTGCACCCATAGCCGTTCCTCTGATCTGTAAGTAATAAGTATTTTTAAATAAAAAGTAATTATGTTTTAGAACAAAATCCAAAAGTTGTATTAAGGTATTGGTTAGATTTGTGCTCAGGTTCTGCATGGATATGAAGAATTTTGAGGCAAAAATGCCATCTTCATGGCGGATACAGGTATATAGTGTTTCAACGTCACACATTACTAGTATGGTATCAGTATCAGCAAACACATTATCCAGTCGTGAGAGTATATCCATGCTGTCCCTGAGATAAGATGGTAAGGTTTCAACAGATAAACATAAAAAAGCATCAATGAACCGGCTAATGGGCTCACACAACCCTCCTATACCGGACACAATAGGTCTTCCTGGGGGGTGGGAGAGGTTCTTGTGGATCTTAGGTAAAAGATAGAGTGTGGGTGTGACTGGATACTGGGTGATTAAATCGTCATGATGACGTTTGGTGATAATACCCTCTGCCAATGCCTCACGCACCAAGATATCAAGTTCTTCCTTGAACTTACTGGTGGGACCCCCTGCAACTGTCTATAACAATCTCTATCCCGTAGTTGTTTAAATGCTTCTGCTTCATATAACTTTCTAGGCCAGATGACAATGTTACCCCCCTTATCGGAGGGTTTTATTATAACATCAGGTAAAGATTTTAGTTCTTTAATCGCTGTCCATTCTGACCTAGAAATGTTACTGGGGCCTCCTACATCTGATAATTCAGAAATATCACGGATTACCATATTCGAAAATACCTCCACCTGTGATACCGCCTGAATAGGAGGGCAAAAGATGGATTTTGCCTTGAAGTTTCTCACAGATTCAAGCTCGTTGATGTCATGAGTTGATCCCTCTTGTTCTTGCGTAGCGAGCACGGGTTTAGGGACCGGGATTTCAGTCCCAGAGTCTGATGATTCCTCAATAGTAGGAGTTTTAAGGAAATGCTTATGGAGCAGGAGTTTCCTACAAAGTTGAACATCCTTGATCCACTCGAAAGTATCACAGCGATGTGTAGGAGCAAAGGACAGGCCACGTTCTAGTACTTGGATTTGTATGGGACTGAGTATGGTGTCAGATAAATTAACAACAGCAAGAGGTTTTACTTCCGCTGCTGCTTGCCCTTCTGGTACTTGTATCCGAACAGGCCTCTGTCCCTTAGACTTCTTGCTCCCGCGTCTCGTCCGCCACCTCCTGTGCCCGTTGGTCCCTGATATAAAAAAGGGATTGATCCTGTTGCCTTTGTAGGTGGATTCATTGTATCACAGTCAGAGGAATCCATCTCTGAAGTGGTTGCTCTTGATGACACTGCTGTACCTGCTTTGGGGTTCTTCTTCTTTCTATGATAACCCGGTTTAGAGTGGCTCCATTTGTAAACCTTCCCTAGCAAAACCAATTTCAAGTACCTTGATCTGAGTATTAGTGTTGAATCTGATGGGCGTATAGTTACCGATGTTTATCGGAAGGCAACATCTTGCAACACTTTACTGCATGCCAGCAGTTTTCATCCTATGCATCAGATCAGGGGAATACCCAATGGAGAATTCATTAGACTCCGCCGAAAGTGCTCGACTGTGGACACCTTCAAAGCTCAAACAATGGAGATGACCAACAGATTTAGAGCAAGGGGCTACAGTCGTTCAGTCATTAAGCGGGGTCTTAGGAAAAGCTGTCAATTGGATAGACAAGATCTATTAAAACCTAAAATTAAACAAACATCATCCAAAACAATCAGGTTCAACGGCACCTACAATAACAAATGGAACAGCCTCAAAAATATTCTCCAAAAACATTGGGACATTCTCTTGGGAGATCAGGACCTCAGGGTTATTCTGGGCGACAGAGTCAACCTCACAAGTAGAAAGGCACCTAACCTAAAGAATTTACTGGTGAGGAGTCACTATACTACCCCATTAAGCACCACCTTTCTAAATCAAGCTAATGTAACAGGATACTATAAATGTGGACACTGTTCCGCTTGTAGATATATGAAACAGACTAACATCTTTTATAATACCAAAGGCACCCAAGAATTTAGGATTTTCCACTTTCTCAATTGTAAGTCCAAGAACATTATCTACCATCTCAGCTGTCCTTGCGGCCTGATTTACATTGGCATGACCACCAGGGAATTTCGTGTTAGGGTTCTGGAGCACACACGAAATATCAAAAATGCCACCAAAGATCTGGCATCTTTCAAAAAAATCACAAGTGTGGCACGTCACTTTCGTGATGTGCACAACTCAGACCCCTCATCCCTGGTGGCCTTTGCCATTGACAGAATCAACGTAGGCATTTGAGGCGGCAACGTGGAGCAACTTCTCCTACAAAGGGAATGCAGATGGATAGTACAGTTGGGTACTATGATCCCAACAGGACTTAATGACTATCTTAGCTTTGCAATGTTTCTTTAGTTTCATATTTTGCTGTGTTCTTTTTATGCTCCTGATTCTTCATAATGATATTCTTCAATAATCTTCTCCTGTATACTTTCATTACTTATTAATCATCTTTCATATTTATATATAACCTTTTTCATTAGATAACAAGTTCACCAATCTCAATGATTATTATATCATTTTCCCTTTTATCTCACTGTTATTAATTGTTTTTTCTATTTATTTTGTCCTTATTCATTTTCTCTTTACCTTTTAATCTTTTGCTTAGTATTTATTCCCTTGTATTCACATTCTTTTTAAACTCTTTTGGTTTCTCCATGACTGTCTCTTTAAGTAAGATTGTCTCTGAAAGTCTTCCTTGCTCTAACATGGCAACAGATGACGCGTCTCTATCTTTTCAGAATTTCCTATTGGCTGATCGCAGCAAGAATTTCCTTTTCGCTGATTGCAGCAGGGTGATTTTTGGCGCGAAAATGGAGCCTTTAAAGAGCAGTCATGGAGGCTGACACTACACGCTCCCGGAAGAAGCCTTTTCAGGCGAAACGGCCGTCTAGATCGGCCGATCTTAGTTTCATTACTGGGGGAATTATTCTTTCCCCTGGTTTTGTTATGCCATACTTGAACCTTTATGTATTGGTTTTCAACAGACCTTAATGTGATTTGGTGCATAATCCATGTGACTTGGTGCTATATTTATAACCGCATTTACGCACAGCAATTTATTATGTGGTAGTTGTTTGGGTCTGTCTTGTGTGTTTTTTTATTTCTCATTGCTAATAAAGTACATTTTTTCATTTTTCATTAGATATTGTTTGAGTGCACCTTTTTGACCCTTCTTTTTTCTTTTCATGTTTCATACATTTTGTGGGTCGGTAGCACCACCAGAGGGTTATTTTTTACCTTGACCACTGGTTATCCCAATAATTCGACCATTTAGGGGTGATTTGACTGCGGCACCTATTTTGTGTTTTAATATATATATATATATATATATATATATATATATATATAATCAAGGGTGCGTCTTAGAATCGAGGAAATAGGGTGTATATATATATATATATATATGTATATATATATATATATTAAAAATATATATATATATATATATATATACACAGTGGTCGACAAATCACTAAAAAATCTACTCGCCGAACAAAAAAATCTACTCGCCACCTAGTACCACACGTGTGCTGCTTGGGCCAATAGGAGCTCGCCACTATGTTAAATACACTCGCCCGGGGCGTGCAAATGTATAGGTTTGTCGAGACGCACCCTTGATTTAATATAAAAAATTTGGGGGAAAAACATTATATTAAATGTGCAGAATTTTTTTCTGGGGGAAGAGAGAGAGGGGGGAGAGAGAGAGGGGGGGATAGAGGGGATAGAGAGGGGGAAGGGGGGAGAGAATGGAGAGAAGGATAGGGGGAGGGGGGAGGGGAGAGGGAGGCGAATGGGGGTAGAGATAAAAGGAGAGGAGGGAGAGAGAAAAGGAGAGGGGGATGAGAGAAAAGGAGAGGGATCGGAGGGAAGGGGGAGGGATAGGAGGGAAGAGGGGGTATAGGAGTGAAGGGGGCGGGATAAGAGGGAAGGGGGAGGGGAAGGGGGAGGGATAGGAGTGAAGGGGGAGGTAAGGGGGGAGGGATAGGAGGTAAGGGGGGAGGGATAGGAGGTAAGGGGGGAGGGATAGGAGGTAAGGGGGAGGGGAAGGGGGGAGAGATAGGAGGTAAGGGGGGGAGAGATAGGAGGGAAGGGAGGGATAGGAGGGAAGGGGGGGAGGGATAGGAGGGAAGGGGAGAGGGAAGGGGGAGGGATAGGAGGGAAGGGGGAGAGGGATAGGAGGGAAGGGGGAGAGGGATAGGAGGGAAGGGGGGGAGAGGGATAGGAGGGAAGGGGTGAGAGGGATAGGAGGGAAGGGGGAGAGGGATAGGAGGGAAGGGGGGAAGAGGGATAAGAGGGAAGAGGGATAGGAGGGAAGGGGGAGAGGGATATGAGGGAAGGGGGAGGGGATAGGAGGGAAGGGGGAGAGGGATAGGAGGGAAGGGGAGAGGGAAGGGGGGAGGGGATAGGAGGGAAGGGGGAGGGATAGGAGGGAATTGGGGATGGATAGGAGGGAAGGGGGGGGAGAGATAGGTGGGAAGGAGGGAGGAATAGGAGGGAAGGGGTGGGGGGATAGGTGGGAAGGGGGGAGGGATAGGTGGGAAGGGGGAGGGATAGGTGGGAAGGGGGAGGGATAGGTGGGAAGGGGGGGAGGGATAGGTGGGAAGGGGGGGAGGGATAGGTGGGAAGGGGGGGAGGGATAGGTGGGAAGGGGGGAGGGATAGGTGGGAAGGGGGGAGGGATAGGTGGGAAGGGGGGACGGATAGGAGGGAAGGGGGGGATAGGAGGGAAGGAGGGATAGGAGGGAAGGGGGAGAGAGGGGGAGAGGGATAGGAGGGAAGGGGGGAGAGGGATAGGAGGGAGGGGGGATAGGAAGGGAGGAAAGGGGGAGGGATAGGAGGGATGGGGGAGGGATAGGAGGGAAGGGGGGAGGGATAGGAGGGGAGGGATAGGAGGGAAGGGGGAGAGGGATAGGAGGGAAGGGGGAGAGGGATAGGAGGGAAGGGGGGAGAGGGATAGGAGGGAAGGGGGAGGGATAGGAGGGAAGGGGGGAGGGATAGGAGGGATGGGGGAGGGATAGGAGGGGAGGGATAGGAGGGAAGGGGGGGAGAGAGATAGGAGGGAAGGGGGGGAGAGAGATAGGAGGGAGGGGGGGAGAGATAGGAGGGAAGGGGGGAGAGAGATTGGAGGGAAGAGGGAGAGGGATAGGAGGGAAGTGGGGGGTAGAGAGATAGAAGGGAAGGGGTGAGAGAGAGAATGGAAGGACACACAGAGACAGACAGACACACACACACACACAGAGACAGACTGACACACACAGAGACAGACAGACACACACAGAGACAGACAGACACACACAGAGATACACACACACACAGATATACATACACAAAAACACAGATATACACACACACACACACACAGAGATACACACACACACACACACACACACACACAGATACAGAGATGCACACACAGATCTCCTTCTGCACGTGCAGCTCACACAGAGATTTGACAGGGGGAGGGGGGCTGCTGTAAGACATACCCCTGTCCGTGGGATCTCCACTGAACTCTCTGCACCTCATGGAGGGGGGCGGCCATGATCTCTCTGCACAGAGGGGAGTGGGGCTGTGATCGCAACTATGCTGTTATGCTAAGACCCGGCCGGCATCTGCAGCATATCTCTCTGCACGAGGGGGAGGAGGGGGGCCTGTGATCGCAGACATTTTTGCTGCACACAGAAAACCCGGCAGGCATCTCCAGCAGCGCCCCCTGGCTGTTTTTTTTTTTTTTCCCCAGCACATCGATTGTAAGACGCAGACCTATTTCAGGCACGTGAAAAATGGAAAAAACCTGCGTCTTACAATCGAGGAAATACGGTATATATAGAAGAATGCCTTCTTTACATATTTACAGGTACAATTATATATATTCAGTCATGTGAAAAAGAAAGTACACCCTCTTTGAACTCCATGGTTTTACATATCAGGACATAATAACAATCATCTGTTCCTTAGCAGGTCTTAAAATGAGGTAAATACAACCTCAGATAAACAATAACACATGACATATTACACTGTCATGATTTATTTAACAAAAATAAAGCCAAAATAGAGAAGCCATGTGTAAAAAACTAAGTACACCTTATGATTCAATAGCTTGTAGAACATCCTTTAGCAGCAATAACTTAAAGTAATCGTTTTCTGTATGACTTTATCAGTCTCTCACATTGTTGTGGAGGAATTTTGGCCCACTCTTCTTTACAACGTTGCTTCAGGTCATTGAGGTTTGCGGGCATTTGTTTATGCACAGCTCTCTTAAGGTCCGTCCACGGCATTTCAATCAGGTTGAGGTCTGGACTTTGACTGGATCATTGCAACACCTTGATTCTTGTCTTTTCAGCCATTCTGTTGTAGATTTGCTTGTGTGCTTGGGATCATTGTCCTTTTGCATGACCCAATTTAGGCCAAGCTTTAGCTGTCGAACAGATAGCCTCACATTTGACGCTAGAATACTTTGGTATACAGAGGAGTTCATGGTCTACTCAATGACTGCAAAGTTCCCAGGTCCTGTGGCTGCAAAACAGGCCCAAACCATCACTCCTCCACCACCGTGCTTGACAGTTGGTATGAGGTGTTTGTGCTGATATGCTGTGTTTGGTTTTCACCACACGTGGCACTGTGCATTATGGCCAAACATCTTCACTTTGGTCTCGTCTGTCCAAAGGACATTGTTCCAGAAGTCTTGTGGTTTGTTCAGATGCAACTTTGCAAACCTAAGCCGTGCTGCCATGGTTCTTTTAGAGAGAAGAGGCTTTGTCCTGGCAACCCTTCCAAACAAACCATACTTGTTCAGTCATTTTCTAATTGTACTGTCATGAACTTTAACATTTAACATGCTAACTGAGGCCTGTAGAGTCTGAGATGTAACTCTTGGGTTTTTTGCAATTTCTCTGAACATTGCACAGTCTGACCTTGGGGTGAATTTGCTGGGATGTCCACTCCTGGGAAGATTGGCAACTGTCTTGAATGTTTTCCACTTTTGAATAATCTTTCTAACTTTAGAATGATGGATTTTAAATTGTTTAAAAATAGCCTTATAACCCTTCCCAGATTGATGGGCAGCAACAATTGCTTCTCTAAGATCATTGCTGATGTCTTTCCTCCTTGGCATTGTGTTAACACATACCTGAATGCTCCAGACCAGCAAACTGCTAAAACTTCGGCTTTTAAAGAGGTGGTCACACTTGCGGATGATCAATTAATCAAGGGCATTTGATTAGCAGCACCTGTCTTCTACTTGGCATCTTAATTCCTATGGAAGCAGTAAGGGTGTACTTAGTTTTTCACACATAGCGTCTCCATTTTGGCTTTATTTTTGTTAAATAAATCATGACACAGTGTAATATGTCATGTGTTGTTGTTCATCTGAGGTTGTATTTACCTCATTTTTAGACCTGCTAAGGAACAGATGATTGTTATTATGTCCTGATATGTAAAACCATGGAATTCAAAGAGGGTGTACTTTCTTTTTCACATGACATATATATACATATATATACACACACGTGTGTGTGTGTGTGCGTGCGTGTATTTGCTATATGCTCTGCTGTGGATGGTTTTTGTCACTTTTTTTATCCACCATAACTTAACTAAGTATATATAGCAACTGTAAATATTCCTGTATGTTCATTTGCATGTCTTAGACAGGTCTGCAACCCTGACTTTCACCATTATCACCCAGCACACAGCACTTCTATATGTATACTTAGTTAAGTTATGGCCTTCTTAAGAATGCCTTCTTTACATATTTACATGTATATATATATATATATATATGTAACGGCTGGACCCCCCTTGTCTGACCCACCCAATCTCACATTGGCCCGTGTGGTCTAACCGGTCCCCATTACAAGGTCGTGTGTGGTGGTGCACCTGCAAGTAACAGGACTCCTGAGTCTCCCGCTTGATGGTATTAGGGGATGTCATCAGGACAGGTAGCTGAGGTAGTGGGTGCGAGTCCAACTTACTTCATGTGCAGCGCCTCCACCTCATCAGGATCTGTGCTTCCGCAGGGAGATGGTCCTGGTGAGGAACTCCTTCTTGGTGGTGCCATCCACTGCTGAGTAACTTCACACTCACACAGTGGGGGTTTCTTTGAACAGGGCATCTTTATTTGCATGGTATGGGCCAGCTGCCCCTCACAGATAACAGCTCAGCCGCTCATCTCTTTGCAGCACTTCATTAGGAAGGTCCCTTTTCCCTAATAGAGCTGCTTTCCACCTTTACTCTCAAAGAGATTCCCCAGCTTCTCTGGCTGCTGTAATCTCCTCTCCTGAGCTGCTTTGTCTCTCTCAGCTCCTCTCTTGAGCTGCTCTGTCTGTCAGCTCCTCTAACTCTGTTCAATCTGCTGCGTATCTCACTGACTCACAGCTAGCAGGAGACACTGCAACATTGTTGCAGACCTTCACATGCCTCTCAGTGAACAGAGCAGCACAACAACAGGAAACTGAACTTCTAACTTTAGGCAGTGCTGTGTCTTATATCACCCCACAGAGAACAAACCTGCTCTGTACCACTAAGTGTGGGCACAATGCATGTTGTCACTTCCTTTGGGGACATATGACACCTCGCCAGGGTTTGAGGGCAAACCTCCATTGATTGTTGCTGGCAATCCTGCATACTTACAAGGTTTACTGCCAGCATGAGAAAGAGATATGTACACCAATCTTACACTTGGCTACATTCTCCCCCTGGTGGAACCCCAACGGCCCGGCTGGGATTGAAATTTGCGGAATCTTCCTTCAGGTAGCACTGCAAAACATAACAACACATTACAGTACATATCTTTTCATAACACAATAACAGATACATCCTAACTTTAGATATATAACAACTACGATTACTCCATGCTGGAGTATCCATTACTGGTACTACCCTACCCTCTTAAAGTGGCTTGCGCACAGCATGGTCCACTGGGCTTAGAGCATCAATGCTGTAACACTCTAGGGGACATACAGGACACCCACAATCAGACCATAACTCTGACTTGGATGCTAGTGGACTGAGAGGATCATGCCCATACACCTCACTCAGGCATCTCCTGGAGATGTAGACTATCCCCTCTTGACTACACCACTTCTCGTCTAACCCGCCAGGATCCCAATTTTCTTTCCCTGATCCTTCCTCTTCATCAGTGCCATATTCCCTATCTTCATCAGGGGTTCCCATTTCGAACTTACTTTCTCCCTCCCATGGATGGTGAAAATAAAGTAACCACTTTTTGCGATCCCTGACAACTCTTGCCGACACTGGAGGCACATAGGGGGTTCCCCGGGCAATAGGCACAATTTGAGCAACATTACCCAAATTCCCAGAAGAAACTCCCAATGTCCCTGGGGACCCAAAATTTGACCCAAGGCTCTTAGGTTCACACCCCACTATAACAGTACGATTGTCATCATTAGTGCAGTATAACATTCGTTGCATAGACATTTCTCTCCCCGATCCCTCATCGGAGGCAAAGCAGTCACCCCAGTTCAGATTTTCTCCAGTCCATTCTTCAGAAGTGACTCGGGACTCCCCAGACAACCCTTGGCTAGACTGGGACCCATAGGAAAAAGTGACAGGAGCAGGGGTTTTAACTATGGCGTGAGGTTGGGCATAGGGAAACACCGCCGGCATACGCGAGGCTACGACCCGCAACTTCTCGCTACCTTGCCCAGTACCATCGGACTGGCACTCCGGTTCACTCGCCTCCTTACTCCCAGGCTTCCGCAGGGCCTGCTGGCTCTTCTCGGACCCAGGCAACCGGGTACAGCTGCTTGGCCGAGAGGACACGGCCATCTCGCTGGACTCGCCGCCATCTTGCGTTGGGTTCCCAACCGGAACCTCTTCCTCCAGAACGACCTCCGACGCTGGAAGTGATGGTTCTGCTCTCTGCTCCATCCGGGCCTGGGCTAGGCCTTTCTCCGCCATTGCCACCACCGGCGCCTGTGGGGGTTTAGGAGGTTCCTCACCACTCCGCTGGCTTGCGATTTGTTCCTCTGTGGTAGGCCGGACTGGCCGTTGTAGGGCACACGGGCCTACACCAGGGTCCGCAGCCAATGGGATAAATGTCTCTTTATCTTCAGCTTCACTTGTGTGGTCCGCCGGCTGGCGCATCACCACAGCTGGTTGACTACTGTCTTCAGTAGTACAGGATGGGGGTAGGGACATCTCCGCAGGGGAACAGCGTCGGAGCGCTTCGCATTCGCTGGTGGCCATCGGCCTGAAGCGGTCCTGCTCCGGTGGTACCAGTGGTAGCGATCCCCCTTCTCCCTGGGCAGTCACCTTACCCTTCGTTGATTCCGTCAGGAATGGTTCCATCATCTGGGGTTCCGGTATTGGAACCGGATCTGGAGCCGTCTCTGTCATCGGAGCTTGGAACTCCTCACGCTTAGGCAGATAAGGGCTAGACACAAGCTGGTTTGCTCCTTTTGCAAAGAAAGTAGCTCCCCAAACAAGTTCTTTTCCCAGAGATACACAATCAGAGTCCTCACACCTCAAGCTGGTGATTCCGTCATTGGATACTTCCCGGAATCCTTTAAGCAATGAATAACAGGCAAAGATCCTATCACCCCTCCTCACTTTATGTATACACGGGCACAAAAGAAAGGGGTAAGTCACTCCTTTGGCCCGCCATGCCCCTTGTAGCTGAGGTTGTGCTTTGCTGCATTCTGTTTCTTTCTTAGGGGGAACAGAAGTTGCTACTGGCAGTTCAATGTGCTCACTCCCCCTGGTGGACTCTAGAGGAGGGTCTCGTAGACTTGTAGGCTGACCCAGCACAGGGGCGGAGTCAGTCATAGTCCATGAGGGCGCGGCTCCAGCTTTCGCGCCAAACTCCCCAACGGGGTGGAGTTTTCTCGTTGGTGCCAATCCTGGCCAACAATCAGCAAACTGCAAAGTTACAAGACTTTCTGCAGCTGGCCCACGCGGTGTCCCGGGAACGCGGGAACTGCCATTTTGGGTCGTATTATCTTTCTTCATCACATTTGAGGTAGCGTTTGGCTGTTTGTATATTGAATGATAACAAAGTCCATTTCGTTCCTCCCATCTAGCAACACTGTCGTCCTCACTAGCCTCGAGGTTACTTTCCCGAGAGCATAGACAGGACAAACCTGGCGCAGCCACGGCTGTCACGCCAGTCTCCAACAGGCTCACAAAAGTCTCTTCTGTAGCTTGTTCTTCTTCCACGCACAGGTCATATGCGTGTTCCTCATTTGCCCGTCATCCTGGACCTTCTGCGCTCTGCAGATCCTCCATTCTGACGGTTCTCTCTAGAGGAGGGGCACTTTCTACCAAGGAGTGGTTCTGACTCTGTGCTGAACTACTCACAGTGCAGGGGCGGGGTTCAGGGTTTTGCACCCAACCCGGACAATACTCTGCAACAATTTCTTGCACAGTCCTGGTGCTCTCCCGACTTGGCGGGAGCCGCCATCTTAGGTGTGACTCACTGCTTGAGAGAGCCTCCATTCTTGCGGTCGCCATTCTTTTCTCTGTTATAATTTCTGTTATCGCACATGGAGCTCCTCTCTGCGGGGCAGCTGCCACACCGATGCAATAAAATGCCTTGTGCACCACCTTGTGTACCTAATGTAGATCTGACTCGTGTTGCACTACCTCAGGCTAGGCTCACTCTTTCTGTGTCTACTGTAATGCTTTCCTCCAGTCTGTGCTCCTTGGTAAGTGGTCTGGAATGGAGACTAGAGTACTCTGGCTCTTCCATGCAGTACTTTGGGCGTCGACCTACTGTTGGCTAGCCTAGTGCGGACCCTTCCAGAATTCCTGCCCTAAGTTACCAGTTTACCCCTTCAGGCGTCCCCCGCTAGCGCTACCTCAAGGTGACTAGAACAGCAATAGCCCCCTGCTCCAGACTCAGTAACCCCTTACGGATCCCAAGGCGTCTGTGCGGCCTGCAGCTCCAGCAGCTCCCCGACTACCCCTGGTTCCGTCCCACGCAGCACAAAGTGGCAGCAGACACTCTCTCTGTTTCCTATTGTGTGCCTAGCAAAAGCCTGTCCTGTTGACAGGTATCTCAGCAGCGCCTCCAATTGTAACGGCTGGACCCCCCTTGTCTGACCCACCCAATCTCACATTGGCCCGTGTGGTCTAACCGGTCCCCATTACAAGGTCGTGTGTGGTGGTGCACCTGCAAGTAACAGGACTCCTGAGTCTCCCGCTTGATGGTATTAGGGGATGTCATCAGGACAGGTAGCTGAGGTAGTGGGTGCGAGTCCAACTTACTTCATGTGCAGCGCCTCCACCTCATCAGGATCTGTGCTTCCGCAGGGAGATGGTCCTGGTGAGGAACTCCTTCTTGGTGGTGCCATCCACTGCTGAGTAACTTCACACTCACACAGTGGGGGTTTCTTTGAACAGGGCATCTTTATTTGCATGGTATGGGCCAGCTGCCCCTCACAGATAACAGCTCAGCCGCTCATCTCTTTGCAGCACTTCATTAGGAAGGTCCCTTTTCCCTAATAGAGCTGCTTTCCACCTTTACTCTCAAAGAGATTCCCCAGCTTCTCTGGCTGCTGTAATCTCCTCTCCTGAGCTGCTTTGTCTCTCTCAGCTACTCTCTTGAGCTGCTCTGTCTGTCAGCTCCTCTAACTCTGTTCAATCTGCTGCGTATCTCACTGACTCACAGCTAGCAGGAGACACTGCAACATTGTTGCAGACCTTCACGTGCCTCTCAGTGAACAGAGCAGCACAACAACAGGAAACTGAACTTCTAACTTTAGGCAGTGCTGTGTCTTATATCACCCCCCAGTGAACAAACCTGCTCTGTACCACTAAGTGTGGGCACAATGCATGTTGTCACTTCCTTTGGGGACATATGACACCTCACCAGGGTTTGAGGGCAAACCTCCATTGATTGTTGCTGGCAATCCTGCATACTTACCAGGTTTACTGCCAGCATGAGAAAGAGATATGTACACCAATCTTACACATGGCTACATTTATATATATATATATATATATATATATATATATATATTTTTTTAACCTGTAAATATGTAAAGAAGGCATTCTTAAGAAGGCCATAATTTAACTAAGTTAGGCATTCTTCTCCTGCCTTTTTGTATTTGCTCAGAATTACCGGTACTTTCTTATCCGACTGTGCTTGGACCTGCCTCACCACTGATATTTATTCTGTACATAATGTACAAATTAATGTTTACGGGCACTTAAGGCTTCTCCCATTATATATGTTAAACTACCGTGGTGCTTGTTACCGGCTTGGCTAGGCTACAAATTAGATGCACTCAAGAAAAGTCATATTGTTAGTTTGGCCAAGGAAGGCGACGAATTTCTGGCTGGAGTGGAGTACGAAATGCAGCGGCTTTGGAATCTTCCATTTATTTCTTTTTCTGACAACCTGAAAGTGGTTCTGTA
The DNA here is from genome assembly GCF_040206685.1 of Ascaphus truei. Taxonomy (NCBI): domain Eukaryota; kingdom Metazoa; phylum Chordata; class Amphibia; order Anura; family Ascaphidae; genus Ascaphus; species Ascaphus truei. The sequence goes on from NC_134484.1 coordinate 139,634,809, forward strand.
GGTGACACTGTTGGATTAATGTGTTTTGAATCCCAGTAGAATGTAGTGAAGTTAATTGAGCTGGACATTGCATTTGTTGGAGTACAGGCAGTCCTCGGTTATCCGACACAATGCGTTACTCAAAATGGCGTTGTAAAGCGAAACGTTGTAAAGCGAAACACGTTTTCCCATAGGAACACTGTTTAAGTGAAAGGTTCCGTTCCTGAAGGCATTTTTAACACTAAAATACACCAAATATTTTATGCAGGCAATAAAATATGCAGCACACACATAAATTATATAGTGTATATACTGTATTATATATATAATATAACATAATAAATAATATATTATATAGTATAATATAATATTATATAGTATGATATTATATATATATACGCTCTTACGACGCTTTGCAACGTTGTTTATGTGAATGTGTATATATACAGTATACACACATACACAACGTTGCAAAGCGTCGTAAGAGTGTTGGATAAGCCATTTTGGCGTTGTAAAAATGAACATAGGTATGCATTGCATAGCGTTGGATAAGCCATTCGTTGTAAAGCGAAGCGTTGTAAAACGAGGAATGCCTGTACATGTGCTAAAGCCAAACTATCACTAGAATTAGCTTGAGGCAGAAATGGGAACCAGATTACTTGAGGCTGGATTTGAAACAGTAGACCGTAAAATTAGAAAATGTACAACTCTGAAAGTTCTTTAATCAAGTTTCAGTCTGCATTATATTTTAGTGTGTAAACTGCAGATATTCTGATTGTGGTAGCAGATGTGTAACCCCCTGTGTATGGCAAGCAACACATGCACACTGCCCCCTAGCAGGTTCCTCTCCAAAGGAAGTGTGACTATGATGAGATAGTCAAAAGGCTGGTGAAGGAGGAGGGACTAAGAAGGAGAGTGAGCTTTAAAAGGAGTCAGCCATGACAATTGAGATCAGATCTGCACCTGGAGGAGTGAAGCTTGATCAAGAGTTACTGGTGTGACGGAACCTGCATGTGTCCCACGTGGGTGAGATTGCACATCGGCTGAGAGGATAGAGAGCATCAAAAGAGCCGGATAGCCCAGCAGCTGAGATTCGGAAGTGGTACAGAGGAAGACAGCCAACGGAGGGGATCCCCTGACGGTCATTGAATATAGTGGTACCGAAACAAACCTTTGCGAACTACAGTACAGGCCTGCTACATCCAGTTACAAACACGAGCTCCAATGTTGTACCGGTACCTTAAATATAAGCCCGCATACCCAGGATTGGGAGGCTTCTAAATTGACAATAACACACACATGCAGCGCTTTGGTGAACTCGACTGAGAATTGTATTGTTATTTGTGTGTTGTGATCCGTTGTCTAAGGATCACAAGGTTCCTGTGAACCATTGAATTCATACATCTATATAGATCCATTATATATCCAATTGTTGTATCCCCTTGTTTGCTCCACGTACGTGGTAATGTACTGAAAGCACTCCTGAAGATAAATAGAATGAGAATTGAAACTTAGCTGTAGAATAGGTGTTTGCAGGACGATCCATGTTCACCTCTCCGGATCAAAACAATACAAAACTACAAAATGTCCATGGCACTCCAATATTAGAAAAATAGAGACACATTTATTTATTACATCATAAAATACAAACAGTAAAAAAATTATGAGCTTGAGAAAGGGATGGTTGTTTGGCTCGAAACGTCGCTCATATTTTTTTTTATTGTTTGCATCCTATGATGTAATAAATGTATCTTTATATTTTTCTAATCTAGGAGTGCCGTAGAAATTTTCTATTTTTATATATACAGGCATACCCCGCATTAACGTACGCAATGGGACCGGAGCATATATGTAAAGTGAAAATGTACTTAAAGTGAAGCACTACCTTTTCCCCACTTATCGATGCATGTACTGTACTGCAATCGTCATATACGTGCATAACTGATGTAAATAACGCATTTGTAACAGGCTCTATAGTCTCCCCGCTTGTGCACAGCTTCGGTACAGGTAGGGAGCCGGTATTGCTGTTCAAGACGTGCTGACAGGCGCATGTGTGAGCTGCCGTTTGCCTATTGGGCAATATGTACTTACTCGCGAGTGTACTTAAAGTGAGTGTACTTAAAGCGGGGTATGCCTGTACTGTGATGCCTCTGTCACATTGCAGGGTCTTTTGTCCCATATTCAAGGCAGGAAACTCTATATTTCATTGTACAGGGTTTTATTTTACAGGGGATAAACAAAACAACAATAGGCCCACCGTCCCTTTAAGAAATCAAAGCATAAAAATAACACCTAGTCCTGTTAGGTGTGAGGAGCGGGTGCAAACTCCACTCCAAAGTTTGATTCTGACTTGCTGCAGGCTTTCCTCATCAGCTCCGGCTATGTGCACTCTGCACACCAATGAATCAACACTCTGGTTTCACTTTCAGCCTCTGCTGAACAGCAGTTCACCAATTGGCTGATTCACACTTTATATGCTCAGTCTTTGCCTCTGCAATTTGGCTGAGCATAACAGTTTGTACCGTGTGATGTTGTGCTGGGCGCAAGCTCTCTGTTATCCCTTGTCCTGCCTTGCTTTGCTGTGCTTTGTCTTTCCCTGCAGTTCTCCTGAACCCTTGCCATGGATATACCTACTACCCTCCTGTCTCCTACCCTCGACCTCGCCTTGGATACCTACTATGCTATTTTCTACTACCCTCGGCTACGTGACCCCTACTATTCTCACCTCTCCAACCCTGACCCGGCTACCCACAAATACGCATCAGCATTCTGGATGCAACTTTGCGGCTCCAGGTTGGTGTTTCTATATCCCCACCTCGACCTCGCAGTTCAGTCCAGTTTGTGGTGAGCACCCGTTACATTAGGAGACTGTCTACACATCAGCTCCCTTGGCTAGCCAACTAAACTGGTTTCCAGCCCAAAACCCACAGTCTGGTTTACAGATATACTATATATGACAATGTGAAAATCCTTATCTGTTTTGTTATTGGGGACTCGGCACTAAGAGTCCAGGAAATCCCTCTCTGGATCCAATCACCAGGAAAAGACAGCCCTGCTCCCACAGCAGTCTCACATCCTTCACTCTTCTGCTGGTTGTTCTGCCTGGGTGTGCAACCCAGACAGGCTCTGCGACCAGCTTCCAGCAGACCTGGGGAACTGTGCCAACCAGCTTCCTTACTGCCTGCGGTAAAAGTCTCTCCCACTCTCTGAGGAAAACAATCTCAATGTGTGCAGGCCACTTCCTGTCTTTTAACTCCATATTCATACAGGAGTCCAGCCTGCTTAATTTGTTTCAGCTGCAGCAAGCTCCTACAGAGGAATGTAACCACCTACAAGCTGGAAAGCACACCAGCTGCACTACTCCAGTACATAGAGATAGTGACACCATGACACATAGAGACTGTGCCAGCAATGTGAGCTAGGAGAGGTAGAAGATGAAACACACTTCCTGCTGCGCTGCACACAATAGTCTGAAGTGAGGAGTGCCCACTTGGAGAAACTCACAGCTCTTATCCAGATCTTTAATAATATAAAAGAGAACCAAAAAATAGCGATCCTCCTAGGAGAAGATGAAACCACAGCAGAACTGGCTGCACACTATATCAGCACCTGTCACAGGCTGAGAGATGCCCACTAACCCCCACATCCCTGTTTGTAACTATTACCCAGGTACTGTGTAGTTATTATACCCAACCCCCTGTTATTCATGCTTTGGCAATACTGAAATCTCTCTCTCTCTCTCTCTCTCTCTCTCTCTCTCTCTCTCTCTCTCTCTCTCTCTCTCTCTCTCTCTCTCTCTCTCATTTTGTTTAATGGCTGTCTCGGCTGCCCTGCATTCTTTAAAATGTCCCGTTTTTTGTGGCTGTTCCGGTTTTGGCCATCAGAGCAGGGTGGGGCAGCAGAGAGCAAAGAATGCAGGCAGAGAGGAGAGCAGGAGGAGAGTAGAGGCCGGTCTGATTGCTGCTGCAGAGGGTGGGGGGTGGGGTTTAGTGGCAGCGGAGCCAGAAGTGAGGTGCCTGCTGCCAGTCAAGATGGCTTCCCCCCCATGCTCCAGAGAGAAAGGTAGGACACACACAGTGTGTGTGTGTGTGTGTGGGGTGTGTGTGCTGTGTGTGTGTCCCTTACAGACATGACTGTGACGGTAACTTTGTGACAGGCTATAATAATACACACCAAAAATATACCTGGGTTGAACTGAACGAGGCTTAGATATGATAAAATATAATTTATTCCTTGAAAAAGGTGAACACAACAAGATAGTACAAATAACAACAAAATATAGGCACTTACTTAAGATGGAATGATGAAACAGTCATAATTCTTGACTGGAACTTCATACAGCAATCTTGAACGAAGAATAACACCAACAATAGGCTGAGCCTGGTTCTTATACCATCTCAAACCCATCTCTTACAACCTAGGCGCCGAGCTGGCTAGAAAAATCTATTTGAAGTAGACTTTCCTTCCCCTGCAGGTGTGAACTGGGCCACTTGCAAAACACTCAATTCCTTTGTTTCTGGCCCTAGAGTAAACAATCAGGGAAAATTAACGTTTGATCACAGGGCTATGCTAAATCTTCAGGATGCCCTTCCTGCCCTATTAGCATAGCAGATGGAGGCTGCATTTTCAGAGCAGACCCAAAATACCATACAAACTTTAATATCTTCACATATTAATAAGTTCCGTTCTGGTGGGTCCAGTGGGTCGAAATCTGCCAGTTATTAATGCCTACAGTGACCCTACATATTGGCCAAATTTCAACTCTCTGCGACCTCCAGAACCGGAGATACAGAAATGCACTTTAACACATTTTTAAAATACAGGATTCGTCCCTTTAAAAATGAATCTCTGCTTTTCACTCTTTCCCCATTGAAATCAACGGGGTCCGCCGCCATAGCGTTGAATGGCGGGCTCCGCCATTGCCATCAATGGGGTTTCCCGCCATAGACTTGCAATAGAGAAACCGCCGCCATTGAAGTCTATGGGAAAAAACACAAATCTTTACATTCGCCCATACTCCGTCTGGTTGATCGGAGGGGGCTGGGAATGGCCATGCATTAAAGCCGGAACCTTGGCTACATGCCACCCAAATCCCATCCCTCTGGTCATTTCAGAACCGGAGATATGGACTTACATTTTTCAGCATTTCACACTTAGTCGTTTTTACGCCACGCGACTTTTCCCCATTGTAATCAATGGCCGGCGCCGCCATAGACAATGCATGGCGCATGCCGCCATTAGATTCAATGGGACCTCCGCTCCGCCATTGAAGTCAATGGCGCAACCCTCCTCCGCTCGATCCCTTACGGGGGTCTCTCATTCCTGGACCCGGTGTGGATCGTGTGTGGGGATTCTTAGCAGCTTGGGTCAAAAAGAACTTTATTCCCAGGGGCCCTAGAACATAAGATTCCCACGCCAATTGTCTTTGAACTTGACCAAAGTGATTAAACTCTTTTCAAAGACATTGTATCCGCTTTTGCGGTCTGCGGTTTGGATGGCTGCCAACCTGTTCCTCGAGGCCGGCGTTGAGGAATCTCCATTGAAGTCAATGAGCCCATTGACTTAAAATGGTAAACCGCTGCTCCTCCTCTCGGATGCCACCTGCTGGTCGTCGCTGGAAAACAGGTCCAAAACCGCTACTTCTGCCATTAGAACGCATGGAGTCTCAATGGCGACCTATGGAAGGCTGCCAAATGGAGCCTGAAAAGGCGGGAAAAGGGAACAAAGGGCTATAATCACTAAATTAACCTTAACCCCTTCCCTCCCGCATCAACCCTAGTGTATGTGTGAGTGCAAACACCAGGATGAGACAATACATTTATACAGGGGAATAAACATTTGGATACTGAAGCAAGGTAAAAAACACATTACTGGACCTCAGTCCAGTTAACCCCTTGCTTCCCAAGTGAGAGTAGGGGTGGCCAAATGGGGTGTAACCCCTTTAATCCCGGGCCAAATCCCCTCTCTCTTGACAATGACTGTTGGCCCTGTGCAGAAATCACTGCAGACAGGATTATTGGCCCTGTGCAGAAATCCCTGCACACAGGACTATTGGCCCTGTGCAGAAATCTTTGCAGACAGGATTATTGGCCCTATACAGAAATCCCTGCACACAGGACTATTAGCCCTGTGCAGAAATCCCTGCAGACTGGACTATTGGCCCTGTGCAGAATTCCCTACAGACAGGACTATTGGGTTTGTGCAGAAATCGCTGGAGACAGGACTATTGGCCGTGTGCAGAAATCCCTGCAGACAGGACTTTAGACCCTGTGCAGAAAACCCTGTAGACAGGATTATTGGGGCCATGCAGAAATCCCTGCAGACATAGGGTGACCAGACAGTTCCCCCCCCCCCCCCCTTGCGGCTGCTCATCAGAGCGTGTGTGTTGGTTAGTCTTTGTGTATGGTGTGTGTGTGTGCAGGTCAGTGGCTGTGTGTCTGTGCATCAGTGGCTGTGTGTCTGTGTGAGTGTCTGTCTGTGCAGTCAGTGGCTGTGAGTCTGTGCAGGTCAGAGAGAGAATGGGGAGGTAGAGGGAGAGAGAGAAAATGGGGGTGGAGGGGAAAGAATGGGGGGAGGGAGTGAAGGGAGAGAATGGGGGGAGGGAAGGGAGAGATTGGGAAGGAAAAGGAGAGAATGGGGTGGGAAGGGAGAGGGAGAATGGGAGACGGAAGGGAGAGAGAGAATGGGGGGAGGGAATGGAGAGAGACTGGGGGTGAGAGAAAATGGGGGAGGGGAGGGATAGAGAGAATGGGAGGAAGGTATAGAGGGAATGGGGGAGATGGTAGAGAGAGAATGGGAAGAGGTAGAATGAATAATACAGCATCAATGGTGACACTATTAGATAAATATCATTACAATATTAATTTTTTAGTCATGTCATTTGTTGTATTAATAAAAAAAATTATGTGTTCCGGTTTTTCATTTTCAAAATCTGGTCATCCTATGTAATGCACTACTTAATAATATATAGCACACCTGCATATGCAGTCCCTCAACATTCTGTATGTGCCATAACAAAGGAATCTATAATATGAAACTGAAATAAGTGTTTAATATTTGAAACTGTCCCTAGGACCTTACAATTTGAGTTTACATTTAAAAAAATCTGTCAAATAAAGAAGTATGGACACAAAAATCCAAGTGGGCTAGAGACCCTCAATTGGACAAGAAACCCAAAATTGCACTCT